>NC_060194.1:35884496-35944496 GCF_021184085.1 Oncorhynchus gorbuscha | reverse complement strand
AGTGTAGCGAAATGCTTGTGCTTCTAGTTCCGACAATGCAGTGATAACCAACAAGTAATCTAACTAACAATTCCAAAACTACTGTCTTATACACAGTGTAAGGGGATAAAGAATATGTACATAAGGATATATGAATGAGTGATGGTACAGAGCAGCATACAGTAGATGGTATCGAGTACAGTATATACATATGAGATGAGTGTGTAGACAAAGTAAACAAAGTGGCATACTTAAAGTGGCTAGTGATACATGTATTACATAAGGATGCAGTCGATGATGTAGAGTACAGTATATACATATGCATATGAGATGAATAATGTAGGGTAAGTAACATTATATAAGGTAGCATTGTTTAAAGTGGCTAGTGATATATTTACATCATTTCCCATCAATTCCCATTATTAAAATGGCTGGAGTTGGGTCAGTGTCAATGACAGTGTGTTGGCAGCAGCCACACAATGTTAGTGGTGGCTGTTTAACAGTCTGATGGCCTTGAGATAGAAGCTGTTTTTCAGTCTCTCGGTCCCAGCTTTGATGCACCTGTACTGACCTCGCCTTCTGGATGATAGCGGGGTGAACAGGCAGTGGTTCGGGTGGTTGATGTCCTTGATGATCTTTATGGCCTTCCTGTAACATCGGGTGGTGTAGGTGTCCTGGAGGGCAGGTAGTTTGCCCCCGGTGATGCGTTGTGCAGTCCTCACTACCCTCTGGAGAGCCTTACGGTTGTGGGCGGAGCAGTTGCCGTACCAGGCGGTGATACAGCCCGCCAGGATGCTCTCGATTGAACCAATTCAGTTTGTCTGTGATGTGTATGCCGAGGAACTTAATACTAGCTACCCTCTCCACTACTGTTCCATCGATGTGGATAGGGGGGGGGGGTGTTCCCTCTGCTGTTTCCTGAAGTCCACAATCATCTCCTTAGTTTTGTTGACGTTGAGTGTGAGGTTATTTTCCTGACACCACACTCCGAGGGCCCTCACCTCCTCCCTGTAGGCCGTCTCGTCGTTGTTGGTAATCAAGCCTACCACTGTTGTGTCGTCCGCAAACTTGATGATTGAGTTGGAGGCGTGCGTGGCCACGCAGTCGTGGGTGAACAGGGAGTACAGGAGAGGGCTCAGAACGCACCCTTGTGGGGCCCCCGTGTTGAGGATCAGCGGGGAGGAGATGTTGTTGCCTACCCTCACCACCTGGGGCGGCCCGTCAGGAAGTCCAGTACCCAGTTGCACAGGGCGGGGTCGAGACCCAGGGTCTCGAGCTTGATGACGAGCTTGGAGGGTACTATGGTGTTGAATGCCGAGCTGTAGTCGATGAACAGCATTCTCACATAGGTATTCCTCTTGTCCAGGTGGGTTAGGGCAGTGTGCAGTGTGGTTGAGATTGCATCGTCTGTGGACCTATTTGGGCGGTAAGCAAATTGGAGTGGGTCTAGGGTGTCAGGTAGGGTGGAGGTGATATGGTCCTTGACTAGTCTCTCAAAGCACTTCATGATGATGGAAGTGAGTGCTACGGGGCGGTAGTCGTTTAGCTCAGTTACCTTAGCTTTCTTGGGAACAGGAACAATGGTGGCCCTCTTGAAGCATGTGGGAACAGCAGACTGGTATAGGGATTGATTGAATATGTCCGTAAACACACCGGCCAGCTGGTCTGCGCATGCTCTGAGGGCGCGGCTGGGGATGCCGTCTGGGCCTGCAGCCTTGCGAGGGTTAACACGTTTAAATGTCTTACTCACCTCGGCTGCAGTGAAGGAGAGACCGCATGTTTTCGTTGCAGGCCGTGTCAGTGGCACTGTATTGTCCTCAAAGCGGGCAAAAAAGTTATTTAGTCTGCCTGTGAGCAAGACATCCTGGTCCGTGACTGGGCTGGGTTTCTTCTTGTAGTCCGTGATTGACTGTAGACCCTGCCACATGCCTCTTGTGTCTGAGCCATTGAATTGAGATTCCACTTTGTCTCTGTACTGACGCTTAGCTTGTTTGATAGCCTTGCGGAGGGAATAGCTGCACTGTTTATATTCGGACATGTTACCAGACACCTTGCCCTGATTAAAAGCAGTGGTTCGCGCTTTCAGTTTCACGCGAATGCTGCCATCAATCCACGGTTTCTGGTTTGGGAATGTTTTTATCATTGCTATGGGAACGACATCTTCGACGCACGTTCTAATGAACTCGCACACCGAATCAGCGTATTCGTCAATATTTCCATCTGACGCAATACGAAACATGTCCCAGTCCACGTGATGGAAGCAGTCTTGGAGTGTAGAGTCAGCTTGGTCTGACCAGCGTTGGACAGACCTCAGCGTGGGATCCTCTTGTTTTAGTTTCTGCCTGTAGGCAGGGATCAGCAAAATGGAGTCGTGGTCAGCTTTCCCGAAAGGGGGGCGGGGCAGGGCCTTATTTGCGTCGCGGAAGTTAGAGTAACAATGATCCAAGGTTTTACCACCCCTGGTTGTGCAATCGATATGCTGATAAAATTTAGGGAGTCTTGTTTTCAGATTAGCTTTGTTAAAATCCCCAGTACTTGAGACGGTGTATTTAATAAAGTAAAAAGTGAAGTTCTTCAGGAAAACATGTAACTCCACAACCTCAAAAGGAATCCTACAAGAACAAAGGTAATCCTCCAAGACAAAAAAGGTAAATCCACAAGGTGGAAGGTAAAGCACAAAAAGCCTCAAAAGACACTCAAAAAACAAACAAACAAGAACAAAAAACACAATTCCACAAGAGAGTCCACCGGGATCAACAAGAGTTCTCAGAGTACTATAGCTGGGTGCTAACATACAAACACTGAGCAAAGAACAGAGGAAAACAAAGGGTTTAAATACAATCAGGGGAAACGAGGCACAGGTGCAAATAATAATGGGGATCAAGGGAAAACAAAAGGTCAAAAGGCACAATGGGGGCATCTAGTGACCAAAAACCGGAACAACCCTGGCCAAATCCTGACAACAATTCATTTTAAGATTATTATATTGGTTTTTAAATCAATCCACGATTGTACACCCCAATACATGTCAGACATGGTATTAAGTTATGTGCCCAGTAGGTCCCTCAGGTCCTCTGGTTGTGCAGTAAATATTTCAGCTTTTATTTTCATTGTTTTTATTAGTTTTTACTTGTGAAGCACATTGTGTTGCATTCCATGTCTGAAATGTGCTGTTTAAATAAAGCTTGATTTGATTTGATGATTTGATAAGAAAACGTCTTAACTTGGATAACAATCTCTGTCCCTCCCTCTCTCTCTAACTGTCTTTCTCTCTCTCTCTCTCTTTTACTCACTCACACAGATGTAGGCCTCCCAGAGGGTGTCTCTTCCTACACTCATTGTTACAGTGTGTGTGCTTGTGTGTGTGCCTGCTGGTTCAGTGTGTGTGTGTGCTTGTGTACATGCTGGTTCAGTGTGTGTGTGTGTGCTTGTGTGCATGCTGGTTCCATATGTGTGCTTGTTCAGTGTGTGTGTGCCTTCTGGTTCAGTGTGTATCCTTGTTCAGTGTGTGTGCGTGCTGGTTCAGTGTGTGTGTGCCTTCTGGTTCAGTGTGTATCCTTGTTCAGTGTGTATGCCTTCTGGTTCAGTGTGTATCCTTGTTCAGTGTGTGTGTGCCTTCTGGTTCAGTGTGTATCCTTGTTCAGTGTGTGTGTGCCTTCTGGTTCAGTGTGTATCCTTGTTCAGTGTGTGTGTGCCTTCTGGTTCAGTGTGTATCCTTGTTCAGTGTGTGTGTGCCTTCTGGTTCAGTGTGTATCCTTGTTCAGTGTGTGTGCCTTCTGGTTCAGTGTGTATCCTTGTTCAGTGTGTGTGTGCCTTCTGGTTCAGTGTGTATCCTTGTTCAGTGTGTGTGCCTTCTGGTTCAGTGTGCATCCTTGTTCAGTGTGTGTGCCTTCTGGTTCAGTGTGCATCCTTGTTCAGTGTGTGTGCGTGCTGGTTCAGTGTGTGTGCGTGCTGGTTCAGTGTGTGTGCGTGCTGGTTCAGTGTGTGTGCATGCTGATTCAGTGTGTGTGTGTGCTGATTCAGTGTGTGTGTGTGCTGGTTCATTGTGTGTGCGTGCTGATTCAGTGCGTGTGTGCTGGTTCAGTGTGTGTGCATGCTGATTCAGTGCGTGTGCGTGCTGGTTCAGTGCGTGTGCGTGCTGATTCAGTGCGTGTGCGTGCTGGTTCAGTGCGTGTGCGTGCTGATTCAGTGTGTGTGCGTGCTGATTCTGTGTGTGTGCGTGCTGATTCTGTGTGTGTGCGTGCTGGTTCAGTGTGTGTGCGTGCTGATTCAGTGTGTGTGCGTGCTGGTTCAGTGTGTGTGACCGAGGACAGTGCATATCAGTGTCCTAGTCATGTTTTCACACCACCCACCTCGAGGGCTGTGTGTGTAAGGGCGTGAATATGTTGTTCTTCAAGTGACCTACGTCTCGCTGAACAGGTGGGGGGAGTGGAGAGATACAGTGTGTCCTTCATATGACCTGTATGCTACATAACAGTTGGGGGCAGTCAGTGTTCATGTGTGTCTGTGAGAGGCAAGAGAGAGAGAGAGAGAGAGAGAGAGAGAGAGAGAGAGAGAGAGAGAGAGAGAGAGAGAGAGAGAGAGAGAGAGAGAGAGAGGGTGGAGACACCAATAGGTGAATAAGGGAAGGAGGACAGAGGAGGGTCTTTGCAAGTGCAAAATCTAAGAAAAATGATATGGCCCTTGATCCATTCCTTTTTTCTCATCCTCCTTATTACCTTTTTTCTATCTCTCCTTCTCTATCTCTCTCCCCATCCCTATATCTCCTTCTCTATCTCTCTCCCCATCCCTATCTCTCCTTCTCTATCTCTCTCCCCATCCCTCTCTCCTTCTCCATCTCTCTCCCCATCCCTATCTCTCCTTCTCTATCTCTCTCCCATCCCTATCTCTCCTTCTCTATCTCTCTCCCCTTCCCTATCTCTCCTTCTCTATCTCTCTCCCCATCCCTATCTCTCCTTCTTTATCTCTCCCCATCCCCATCTCTCTCCCCATCCCTATCTCTCCTTCTCTATCTCTCTCCCCATCCCTATCTCTCCTTCTCTATCTCTCTCCCCATCCCTATCTCTCCTTCTCTATCTCTCTCCCCATCCCTATCTCTCCTTCTCTATCTCTCTCCCCATCCCTATCTCTCCTTCTCTATCTCTCTCCCCATCCCTATCTCTCCTTCTCTATCTCTCTCCCCATCCCTATCTCTCCTTCTTTATCTCTCCCCATCCCTATCTCTCCTTCTCTATCTCTCTCCCCATCCCTATCTCTCCTTCTCTATCTCTCTCCCCATCCCTATCTCTCCTTCTCTATCTCTCTCCCCATCCCTATCTCTCCTTCTCTATCTCTCTTCCCATCCCTATCTCTCCTTCTCTATCTCTCTTCCCATCCCTATCTCTCCTTCTCTCTCTCTCTCCCCATCCCTATCTGTCCTTCTCTCTCTCTCTCTCTCTCCCCATCCCTATCTCTCCTTCTCTATCTCTCTCCCCATCCATATCTCTCCTTCTCTATCTCTCTCCCCATCCCTATCTCTCCTTCTCTATCTCTCTCCCATCCCTATCTCTCCTTCTCTATCTCTCTCCCATCCCTATCTCTCCTTCTCTATCTCTCCTTCTCTATCTCTCTCCCATCCCTATCTCTCCTTCTCTATCTCTCTCCCCATCCCTATCTCTCCTTCCCTATCTCTCTCCCCATCCCTATCTCTCGCTTCTTGTTTATGTTATAAAAGGTAGGGGAAAGGAAGAGGTCAAGAGAAAACTATTGTTCTTGACCTGAGAAATGAGCCATGCTCAACCAATGTACAGTAGTTTAACATAATGACAGATACTGGCTTATGATGCGACCACTTCAGGAAGCCAAGCGTTAGGAACATTATCACTGGTACAGCCCACTATTCTTAGGTCAGTATAAGCAATCCCACAGACTAGACATAAATCAAGCCAATAAGTGGTGGCTGTGTGTGTGTGTGTGTGTGTGTGTGTGTGTGTGTGTGTGTGTGTGTGTGTGTGTGTGTGTGTGTGTGTGTGTGTGTGTGTGTGTGTGTGTGTGTGTGTGTGTGTGTGTGTGTGTGTGTGTGTGTGTGTGTGTGTGTGTGTGTGTGTGTGTGTGTGTGTGTGTGTGTGTGTGTGTGTGTGTTTCGTATCTGTCTTCATTAGGGAGTCATTTCCCCTATTGAGTATGATGGCCAGGGAGTTTAGAGCTGGTTGTTTATCAGGGGACATTATTAAGCCATTAACACACACACACACACGCAGACAGACACAGACGGGGCTGAGTACAAATAGAGAAGAAAAGTAAACCTTTCCTCTCATAGGTACTGCAGTGGAGGAGAGAAGAAGATATGAGATCAGTAGTATGACAAGAACAACTGGCTTTCTGGCTTGCTCTCCTTTTCTCAGTGTGTATGTGTCTATTTCCTATATCTCTGTCCCCTTCCTTCGCTGTCCCCTTCCTTCTCTCTCTCTCTCTCCCTCCCTCCCATCCCCCTTTCTCTCTCTCCTCAGGCTGACATTGCATATGGAAATGTTTTTTTATTTTTTCCTCCAACCCTAAACGCTACATATGCTGTTCTGACGTCTTTATGTTGAAACTGTCTGAGTAGAGATATGTTCAGCCCAGAGAGAGAGAGAGAGAGAGAGAAGGAGAGAAACATTATAAATCTCTGACAGTGACTGTGTGGTTGGAGATAAGAGAGGGACCACTATCTATTTTTCCTCTGTCGCAGTGATGTATGACCTCCTTTCTACCTCACGTGAAATATTAGGGGACGTGTATGTGTGATCTGAACACACGCTCAGTAATGTCTCAGCTCTTATCAACACTCACTGCATAGACACACACACAGCTACACACGGACAGAGACAAACAGGTTATTGTGGTTGAAGACTTATGGCCGCTGTGGCTGTGTGATAATGGTTAGAGGTTGGACGAGAGAGAGTTAGAGAAGGAATGCAGAGAGAGGAAAAACAGTTGATGGGAGGGAATGTGACAGATCTAGAAAGAGAGAGAGGAGAAAGAGAGAGAGGAAAAAGAAAGAGAGGAGAAAGAGAGAGAGAGGAAAAAGAAAGAGAGGAGAAAGAGAGAGAGGAGAAAGAAAGAGAGGAGAAAGAAAGAGAGAGAGGAGAACAAGATAGAGGAGAGGAGAAAGAAAGAGAGGAGAAAGAGAGAGGGGAGAAAGAGAGAGAGGAGAAAGAGAGAGAGGAGAAAGAGAGAGAGGAGAAAGAAAGAGAGGAGAAAGAGGAGAACGAGAGAGAGGAGAGAGAGAGGAGAAAGAGAGAGAGGAGAAAGAGAGAGAGGAGAACGAGAGAGAGGAGAAAGAGAGAGAGGAAAAAGAGAGAGAGGAGAAAGAAAGAGAGGAGAAAGAAAGAGAGGAAAAAGAGGAGAATGAGAGAGAGGAGAAAGAGAGAGAGGAGAAAGAGAGAGAGGAGAAAGAGAGAGAGGAGAAAGAAAGAGAGGAGAACGGGAGAGAGGAGAAAGAGAGAGGAAAAAGAGAGAGAGGAGAACGAGAGAGATGAAAAAGAAAGAGAGGAGAAAGAGAGAGAGGAAAAAGAGAGAGGGCAGAAAGAGAGAGAGGAGAAAGAGAGAGAGGAGAACGAGAGAGAGGAGAAAGAGAGAGAGGAGAAAGAGAGAGAGGAGAAAGAGAGAGGGGAGAACGAGAGAGAGGAGAAAGAGAGAGAGGAGAAAGAGAGACAGGAGAACGAGAGAGAGGAGAAAGAGAGAGAGGAGAAAGAGAGAGAGGAAAAAGAGAGAGGAGAAAAAGAGAAAGGGGGAGATGGAAAGAGGCAACAGTTTTACTCAGATCATTTAGACCGTTGTGATTTATGACTTGAAGACTTCCGTATTTCAAAGCTCCATATGAAGTCTTCATTTAGCTAGAACAGTATTTTCTTTACGATGCTCCAGGAATCACAGAACCATAACAGAAGTGCTGGGGTCATTAAATCTTTCAGTAACATTTTGTGTGGACCACCTGTGTGTAAGACATCTAATAAACTGTTTAATAGTCACTTATATCACCCCATGGTGCAATAAGCCTTCATAACTGTTCATAACACTTTATAAATGCATGACATGCATATTGGCAGCAGTGTGGACCTCGCCATCAGGGTTGTGAATGCTGCTTTATCCCATGGGAGTGTTTGCAAAACACTGACTGAATCAAATAAAATGTTATTTATCACATGCGCCGAATACAACAGGTGTAGACCTTCCAGTGAAATGCTGAATACAACAGGTGTAGTAGACCTTACAGTGAAATGCTGAATACAACAGGTGTAGTAGACCTTCCAGTGAAATGCTGAATACAACAGGTGTAGTAGACCTTACAGTGAAATGCTGAATACAACAGGTGTAGTAGACCTTCCAGTGAAATGCTGAATACAACAGGTGTAGTAGACCTTCCAGTGAAATGCTGAATACAACAGGTGTAGTAGACCTTCCAGTGAAATGCTGAATACAACAGGTTTAGTAGACCTTCCAGTGAAATGCTGAATACAACAGGTTTAGTAGACCTTCCAGTGAAATGCTGAATACAACAGGTGTAGTAGACCTTACAGTGAAATGCCGAATACAACAGGTGTAGTAGACCTTCCAGTGAAATGCCGAATACAACAGGTGTAGTAGACCTTCCAGTGAAATGCTGAATACAACAGGTGTAGTAGACCTTCCAGTGAAATGCTGAATACAACAGGTTTAGTAGACCTTCCAGTGAAATGCTGAATACAACAGGTTTAGTAGACCTTACAGTGAAATGCCGAATACAACAGGTGTAGTAGACCTTACAGTGAAATGCTGAATACAACAGGTGTAGTAGACCTTACAGTGAAATGCTTTCTGTTTTCAGAAAATACAACAAAAAAAGTAAGAGATAAGAATACCAAATAATTAAAGAGCAGCAGTACATAACAATAGCTGGGCTATATACAGGGGATAGGGTGGTCATAGACTGAAGCGAACAGACTACATGTCAGACTATCTGTCCCTGAGGCGGTTTTAAATGGCCAATCCACCTGTCACTCAAATGGCCTAACCAATCACACCTGCCCTCCAGAACCACCCATCACTCAGCTCTCTTCACCTAAGGCACACACATACACACACACACACACACACACACACACACACACACACACACACACACACACACACACACACACACACACACAAGCACATGTAAACTCCTCCCCCTTCCCCCAAGGCAACTTCATCCACTTTTGCACAACTGTTATTGATGCTGAAGCTATATAACAGAGTAGTACAACATCCAAGCCTTCTCATCAGTATGGTTGAGCTACAGTCTACAGATACAGAACTGGGGTTGTCTAGGTACCTTCCCATCCCTAGATATCCTACCATCTGCACTCTCTCCATCCCTTAGACATCCTACCATCTGCTCTCTCCATCCCTTAGACATCCTACCATCTGCTCTCTCCATCCCTTAGACATCCTACCATCTGCTCTCTCCATCCCTTAGACATCCTACCATCTGCTCTCTCCATCCCTTAGATATCCTACCATCTGCACTCTCTCCATCCCTTAGACATCCTACCATCTGCTCTCTCCATCCCTTAGACATCCTACCATCTGCACTCTCTCCATCCCTTAGACATCCTACCATCTGCACTCCCTCCATCCCTTTAACATCCTACCATCTGCACTCTCTCCATCCCTTAGACATCCTACCATCTGCTCTCTCCATCCCTTAGACATCCTACCATCTGTTCTCTCCATCCCTTTAACATCCTACCATCTGCACTCTCTCCATCCCTTAGACATCCTACCATCTGCACTCTCTCCATCCCTTAGACATCCTACCATCTGCACTCTCTCCATCCCTTTAACATCCTACCATCTGCACTCTCTCCATCCCTTAGACATCCTACCATCTGCACTCTCTCCATCCCTTTAACATCCTACCATCTGCACTCTCTCCATCCCTTAGACATCCTACCATCTGTTCTCTCCATCCCTTAGACATCCTACCATCTGTTCTCTCCATCCCTTAAACATCCTACCATCTGCACTCTCTCCATCCCTTTAACATCCTACCATCTGTTCTCTCCATCCCTTAGACATCCTACCATCTGTTCTCTCCATCCCTTAGACATCCTACCATCTGTTCTCTCCATCCCTTAAACATCCTACCATCTGTTCGCTCCATCCCTTAGACATCCTACCATCTGCACTCTCTCCATCCCTTAGACATCCTACCATCTGCTCTCTCCATCCCTTAAACATCCTACCATCTGTTCTCTCCATCCCTTTAACATCCTACCATCTGCTCTCTCTCCATCCCTTAGACATCCTACCATCTGTTCTCTCCATCCCTTTAACATCCTACCATCTGCTCTCTCTCCATCCCTTAGACATCCTACCATCTGCTCTCTCTCCATCCCTTAGACATCCTACCATCTGTTCTCTCCATCCCTTAGACATCCTACCATCTGTTCTCTCTCCATCCCTTAGACATCCTACCATCTGCTCTCTCCATCCCTTTAACATCCTACCATCTGTTCTCTCCATCCCTTTAACATCCTACCATCTGTTCTCTCCATCCCTTAAACATCTTACCATCTGCACTCTCTCCATACCTTAGACATCCTACCATCTGCAGTCTCTCCATCCCTTAGACATCCTACCATCTGTTCTCTCCATCCCTTAAACATCCTACCATCTGCTCTCTCCATTCCTTAGACATCCTACCATCTGTTCTCTCCATCCCTTAGACATCCTACCATCTGCTCTCTCTCCATCCCTTAGACATCCTACCATCTGCTCTCTCCATTCTTTAGACATCCTACCATCTGCACTCTCTCCATCCCTTAGACATCCTACCATCTGCTCTCTCCATTCCTTAGACATCCTACCATCTGTTCTCTCCATCCCTTAGACATCCTACCATCTGCTCTCTCTCCATCCCTTAGACATCCTACCATCTGCTCTCTCCATCCCTTAAACATCATACCATCTGCATTCTCCCTATTCCTTAGACATCCTACCATTTGCACTCTCTCCATCCCTTAGACATTTTACCATCTGCACTCTCTCTATTTCTTCGACATCCTACCATCTGCACTCTTAAACATCCTACCATCTGCACTCTCTCTATTCCTTAGACATCCTACCATCTGCACTCTTAAACATCTTACCATCTGCACTCTCTCTATTCCTTAGACATCCTACCATCTGTTCTCTCCATCCCTTTAACATCCTACCATCTGTTCTCTCCATCCCTTAACCATCCGACCATCTGCACTCTCTCCATCCCTTAAACATCTTACCATCTGCACTCTCTCCATCCCTTAGACATCTTACCATCTGTTCTCTCCATCCCTTAAACATCTTACCATCTGCACTCTCTCCATCCCTTAGACATCCTACCATCTGTTCTCTCCATCCCTTAGACATCCGACCATCTGCACTCCCTCCATCCCTTAGACATCCTACCATCTGCACTCTCTCCATCCCTTAGACATCCTACCATCTGCTCTCTCCATCCCTTTAACATCCTACCATCTGCTCTCTCCATCCCTTTAACATCCTACCATCTGCTCTCTCCATCCCTTTAACATCCTACCATCTGTTCTCTCCATCCCTTAAACATCTTACCATCTGCACTCTCTCCATCCCTTAGACATCCTACCATCTGTTCGCTCCATCCCTTAGACATCCGACCATCTGCACTCTCTCCATCCCTTAGACATCCGACTATCTGCACTCTCTCCATCCCTTTAACATCCTACCATCTGCTCTCACTCCATCCCTTAGACATCCTACCATCTGCTCTCTCCATCCCTTAAACATCCTACCATCTGTTCTCTCCATCCCTTAGACATCCGACCATCTGCACTCTCTCCATCCCTTAGACATCCTACCATCTGCTCTCTCCATTCCTTAAACATCCTACCATCTGCATTCTCTCCATCCCTTAGACATTTTACCATCTGCACTCTCTCTATTTCTTCGACATCCTACCATCTGCACTCTTAAACATCCTACCATCTGCACTCTCTCTATTCCTTAGACATCCTACCATCTGCACTCTTAAACATCCTACCATCTTCACTCTCTCTATTCCTTAGACATCCTACCATCTGCACTCTCTCTATCCCTTAAACATCCAACCTTTTGCAGTCTCTCACTGGGAATGTGTAGTCTCTCATTTAGAAAAGACTGGATGGAGGAAATCTCATCCATCTTAGTGAGGAATGGAGGAGAATGACGATGTTTTCTCTATCTGTCAGCTGCTGCCTTCTCTCGCTTCCCTGCGGTGATGGGGAAGTGAGTGAGAGGGGGATGGATGGAGAGAGTGATACCTTGGTGTCTCTAGTACCTTCTGGGGCCCGAGAGAACGGGTGAAACACACACAGACACACAGACACACAAACACACAGACACACAGACACACAGACACACAGACACACAGACACACAGACCCACACACACACACACACGCATCTAGCCTCGGTGGCGGCTCCAGTTCGGGACGTAGACCCTGCTCCGCTCACGGATCCCTCCGCTTCCATGGAACCGGACCGTGGAACGTCGCCGGATGCTCCGGACCGTGGATCGACGCCAGGGACTCTGGACCGTGGTTCGTCACCGGAGGCTCCGGACCGTGGATCGTCGCCAGGGGCTCCGGACTGTGGATCGTCACCGGAGGCTCCGGACTGTGGATCGTCGCAGGGGACTCTGGAACATGGATCGTCGCAGGGGACTCTGAAACATGGATCGTCACAGGGGACTCCGGAACGTGGATCATCGCCGGAGGAAACGGGCCGTGGATCGGAGGCTCCGGACCGTGGATTGTCGCCCGGAGGAACCGGACCATAGATCATCGCCGGAAACTCCGGATTGGGAACCGTCGCCGGAGACTCCGGATTGGGAACCGTCGCCGGAGACTCCGGATTGGGAACCGTCGCCGGAGACTCCGGATTGGGAACCGTCGCCGGAGACTCCGGATTGGGAACCGTCGCCGGAGACTCCGGATTGGGAACCGTCGCCGGAGACTCCGGATTGGGAACCGTCGCCGGAGACTCCGGATTGGGAACAGTCGCCAGAGACTCAGGAATGGGAACCGTCGCCAGAGACTCCGGATTGGGAACCGTCGCCGGAGGTTCCGGACCTTGGATCGTCTCTGGAGGCTCCGGGCCATCATCAGTGTATCTCTCTCTCGTGCGCGCGCGCAATTGCACTCAGAACAAATTGTTCAAAAAGTGTTTGATGGGGACAGCTGTCAGTGTGACTGCATTCTTAGTGGGATGGGGTGGGGCTTGAGATGTGTTTGTGTGGGTGGTTGTGGGTTTGAGGACAGGCGCCTAGCTTCTCACCTTGGTGTGACTTTATATGTTAAACAATACTATTTATCATCGGTGTGTGTGTGTGTGTGTGTGTGTGTGTGTGTGTGTGTGTGTGTGTGTGTGTGTGTGTGTGTGTGTGTGTGTGTGTGTGTGTGTGTGTGTGTGTGTGTGTGTGTGTGTGTGTGTGTGTGTGTGTGTGTGTGTGTGTGTGTGTGTGTGTGTGTGTGTGTGTGTGTGTGAACGTGTTTAACTATTCTTGTGGGGACCAGAAGTCACTACGAGAACAGTAAACAAACAAAGAATTCACCAACTAGGGACATTTTGATGGTGCCCATGAGGTCAAATTCTATTTCTAGGGGGTTTATGGTTAAGGGTAGTTCCTGGGTTAGAAGGTTAGTTCCTGTGTTAGAATTAGGTTTAGGTTAAGGAGCTAGGCTTAGTTTTAGGGTTACGGTTACGTTTAGGGAAAATAGGATTTAGAATGGGACTGAGTGTGTGTGTGTGTGAGAGAGAGAGAGAGAGAGAGAGAGAGAGAAGAGAGAGAGAGAGAGAGAGAGAGAGAGAGAGAGAGAGAGAGAGAGAGAGAGAGAGAGAGAGAGAGAGAGAGAGAGAGAGAGAGAGAGAGAGAGAGAGAGAGAGAGAGAGAGAGAGAGAGAGAGAGAGAGAGAGAGAGAGAGAGAGAGAGAGAGAGAGAGAGAGAGAGAGAGAGAGAGAGAGAGAGAGAGAGAGAGAGAGAGAGAGAGAGAGAGAGAGAGAGAGAGAGAGCCAGAGAGAGAGAGAGAGCCAGAGAGCCAGAGAGCCAGAGAGAGTGAGAGAGAAAGAACGAGAGAGAGAGGAGCGGTCAGACTAGTGGACTCAGATAATGGCTTTCCAACATATGTGAGCCCTGAAGGGAGCTAGTCGTAGACACTGTCTGAAACCAACACTACAAACACAAACAGACTGTGTGTGTTTTGGATTGGTAGCAGTGAAAAAAAGAGACATCAGCTTGAGGTCTGTTAAATCAGCAGTCGTGTTTCTGTCCGAGGGCTGTTATTGGTCATTAGAATCATATTACTGGTCCTTTGCAAGCTGTCACAGTGAATGGCTTCTGCCCCAAGGCGTTACACCCCTGGCGTGTGTGTGTGTGTGTGTGTGTGTGTGTGTGTGTGTGTGTGTGTGTGTGTGTGTGTGTGTGTGTGTGTGTGTGTGTGTGTGTGTGTGTGTGTGTGTGTGTGTGTGTGTGTGTGTGTGTGTGTGTGTGTGTGTGTGTGTGTGTGTGTGTGTGTGTGTGTGTGTGTGTGTGTGTGTGTGTGTGTGTGTGTGTGTGTGTGTGATACTTCCATTATGAGGGAAACCGAGTGGACTCATACTGTTAAAGAGATCTGTCACATTTATCGTGTGATTAATATTATTATTATTATTATTATAGTGATGTGGGATGTGTGTTGTACTTTTGTACACTCTTGTACTTGAGGCAGGGGCTATTAGGTGTCGGATCTTCAGACTATCTTCGCAGCTTCCTCACTGGTTCTGTAAAAGCTTCCATACACCTCTCTTTCATACATCTGTCTGATCCATGCCTGGATTCACCCATCCTTCTCGCCCCATCCATCTTTCGCCATTCTTCCATCAATCCCGACGTTGCTTCTCGAGTCCTCTCTTTATCTCTTCATTTTCTCTCTCACTCAGTCTCTGTCTAATGCTGTCATCACTCTCTCTAGTGCCTCCATGTTTCATCCCTGTCTCTTTCTCTCCTCGTGCATCTGTTGCTCTTCTTCACTGCTATGCTCATCCTCGCTCTGTGTCCTCTATCACTTTCTCTGAGAATCCATCTAACAGTGAACACACGCGCACACACAAATACAAACACACACACACTTACACAGACACACATTTCCAGCTAACATCAGAATGTGTGTATGGACAAAATGGGGCAAGTAAATGAATTTCAATGATGAATAAATACTAGCTCGTTATGTCCAAAATATTTAAATTACACTACTTCTCATCATTATTCTGTTTACGTGTCCTCATACACAATGAGCCCCTTTATCTATCCTTTCCTATCACATCGACAAGAAGTGTTTAGGCCCAGGGGGAGGATTTGGGTTTGGGGGAAAGAGGTTGTTTGAGAGCAGAGACGGTCAGTAAAATATCCACAGTAGCTCCTCTCCAAAGGTATTACAATAACAGCCATGGGCCATCTGTCCATGACAGTACTTTTTAATAGCTGCCAAATTCAGTTCCGGAAGATAAAATTATATCATAACTTTAGCTGGAGATGGTTACTAAAGGTCTGGTGGGCAGGACGTTCCATAAATCGAGCCCCTCTATTAAGCAGAGAGCCCCACACACTCACACTCACACTCACACACACACTCACTCACACACACACACACACACACACACACACACACACACACACACACACACACACACACACACACACACACACACACACACACACACACACACACACACACACACACACACACACACACACACACACACACTTTGGTAACAGCCATAATGGAGTAATTATCCTTTCTCTCAGATCAGCTCCTCTGATTGCAATTTGCATTGATAACTAGCTGCTGCTTTCCCAGTGCTGTGAAGCATGAGGCAAGCCATACACCAGATGCACACAAAGAAGATTATGCAGAGTGATATTTTAGCGCCATTGTTGTTGCATGCATTGCGACATCACCAATGGAACCTTTGGTAAAATTGAATCTGTACATTATGTCATACCAACACTTCAGTAGCCCGGATATTCCGAGTCACTATACTCCGAGTCGAATGTCTATGTACTATGAATGTCTCTATTAAGAGCTTTAGGTTAAAATAATTGGTCTTTCATGATTTTTTAAACACGCTTTGTCGTCTCCGTGCTGTCCACACCTATACGATGGGTCTCCCATCCTCCTCAATTTTAGAGGAGAGATGGAATACTGTAGCACAGCATATGCTATGTGAGTCTTAATACTGCCTCTTATACCGTAGGCCTCACATACTAGGCTTTGCATCGCTACTGCCAATGTATTGAAAGAGTAGGATCAACTGAAGGGGGGCTCAATCTTATGATACTGCAGTGCAGAGGTGTGTACTCTACTCCATGCACTACAAAAATCCAGTCCTCCAAGGCAGTGGTAGCCTACACCGTGCCATTCTTCAACCATATAGATTTCAACCCTCTTAGAGTGCCTAGGAGATAGGGTCTAGGCCTAGCCAGGATTTGAGATTCAGGGTATGGTCTGTGTTCTCCCCTTCTCTCATCTCATTACTTGTCTGGGTGAAGAAGATTGGGTGTGCAAGTCATTTCTTTTGAGTGAGATCCCCGATTCTTCCCTGGGTTTGGGCAGAGTTTACATTCTATTTCATAGGAACAATTTCATTGGTTCCAAACAGAAGGACTTACTCACACTCCACAGCAATGCAGGCTACGAGAACTTACTCACACTCCACAGCAATGCGGGCTATGAGGACTTACTCACACTCCACAGCAATGCAGGCTACAAGGACTTACTCACACTCCACAGCAATGCAGGCTATGAGGACTTACTCACACTCCACAGCAATGCAGGCTATGAGGACTTACTCACACTCCACAGCAATGCAGGCTACAAGGACTTACTCACACTCCACAGCAATGCAGGCTATGAGGACTTACTCACACTCCACAGCAATGCAGGCTACGAGGACTGGAGTTAAACAAAATACAAGTGAAATGCATGTGGTGAAGATAAGCTAACTGCTGATCATTGATTAACAAACATTATCAGGCTAATGTGACAGTGTTATGTTGCTGTCTGAAATCAATTAGAAAATGTTTCTTGCTTTTTTCCTTATATGTTGTGTTTCAGTTGTTGACAAGCTCCTGCCTCTATGGCACTCTATTACAAGGTAAACACAAAGGGACCCTATGCTCTATGCACTTGGGTAGATCTGATATGTTGTGTTTCAGTTGTTGACAAGCTCCTGCCTCTATGGCACTCTATTACAAGGTAAACACAAAGGGACCCTATGCTCTATGCACTTGGGTAGATCTGATATGTTGTGTTTCAGTTGTTGACAAGCTCCTGCCTCTATGGCACTCTATTACAAGGTAAACACAAAGGGACCCTATGCTCTATGCACTTGGGTAGATCTGATATGTTGTGTTTCAGTTGTTGACAAGCTCCTGCCTCTATGGCACTCTATTACAAGGTAAACACAAAGGGACCCTATGCTCTATGCACTTGGGTAGATCTGATATGTTGTGTTTCAGTTGTTGACAAGCTCCTGCCTCTATGGCACTCTATTACAAGGTAAACACAAAGGGACCCTATGCTCTATGCACTTGGGTAGATCTGATATGTTTTGACAGACCGCTGGGGCGGCAGGGTAGCCTAGGGTAGCCTAGTGGTTAGAGTGTTGGACTAGCCTGGACTAGCCTAGTGGTTAGAGCGTTGGACTACTAACTGGAAAGTTGCAAGTTCAAACCCTTGAGCTGACAGGGTACAAATCTGTTGTTCTGCCTCTGAACAGGCAGTTAACCCACTGTTCCTAGGCCGTCATTGAAAATAAGAATTTGTTCTTAACTGACTTGCCTAGTAAAATATAGTAATAACTCTATCACCTTTCCACATTGCTTACAGAATACAATCAAATAGTCTCATATCCTCACAAGTACATTAGAAACATGGTCTAGGGTTGATTTGCAATTGGACCCCGGACCCAATGCTGCAGACCTTTTTTTGGTAACCTTCCCCAGAACTGTGCCTCGACACATTCCTGTTTTGGAGCTCTACGGACAATTTCTTCGAACTCATGACTTGGTTTTTGCTCTGACATGCATTGTTAACTGTGGGACCTTATATAGACAGGTGTGTGCCTTTCCAAATCATGTCCATCAATTGAATTTACCACAGGTGGACTCCGATCAAGGTGTAGAATCATCTCAAGGATGATCAACGGAAACAGGATGCATCTGAGCTCAATTTAATTTCGAGTCTCACAGCAAAGGGTCTGAATACTTAAGTAAATAAGGCATTTTTGTTTTTATTTTTTATAAATTAGCAACGATTTCTAAAAACCTGTTTTCACTTTGTCATTATGGGGTATTGTGTGAAGATTGCTGGGGATTTGTATTTATTTAATACATTTTAGAATAAGGTTGTAACGTAACAAAATGTGGAAAAAGTCAAGCAGTCTGAATACTTTCCGAAGGCCCTGTATGTTTTATAACAAGTTCTTGTTGTTGATGGTTTACAGAAGTCGTCATCAGAGAAATGCTCGCTACAAACCCATGTAAACCCGTACATCTACGTCTACAGTGGATGGGAGTGTTTATGCGTCTTTGCAGAACAACTAGCAAAACAAAGCCTAAGTAAATATGGGTCTTCCAAAGGAAGTCCGTGAAAAATTATCGGACTACGTTTTATCATTGTGTTGTCACATGTTGGGATTGCACATCTGCGAACCATTTTCAGCAATATTCAGCAAATAACCTAAAAACAAGTACTACTTCAGGCATGCAATAGCGAAAAGAACAAGGAAGTGCCCACACGCATGCCAATATGCGCGTGCCAGGAATTATCGCTCGAGTTCATCCAAATGGATTATAACATTGTGGATTAAGTCCGATATGACACCATTTCATTTGTATAACATCTAAAGACCTGCAGCACAATACTGAGAGCTGTAAAGTTTGAGGAAATACACATTTGTGTCTTTTTAGAGCCTTTGTTCATGTTCTTGGACACCCTAAATCTCCAGAATGAGGCTCAGGAAATCAATTGCTGTTGAGGTAAGTTTCTCAAAAACAAGTGAAACAATTGTAACCTTCTATAGCATGCAATTTACATTTAAGAAATACAGATTAGGGTCCTAAATAGTGAAATTCTCCTTTAACCTCTCCCTTCATCCCGTTAGCGGGATAAAATTCAACAACATATTAACATTCATGAAAATACAAGTGTGTCACATGTTTCAAAAGCCTAGAATCTTGCTAATCCAACTGCGTTGTCAGATTTAAAAAAGGATTTACTGCGAAAGCATATGATGCGATTATCTGAGGATAGAGCCCCATAAAAAACAACTATTTCAACCAGCACAGGCGTAACAAAATCACATACGGAAATAAAATAAATCGTTTACCGTTGACGATCTTCCTCTCTTTGCAATCCCAATGCTCATTGTTACACAATGAATGGTCTTTTGTTTGATATAATCCATTCTTATAGCCTAATACGAAACATTTTGTGAACCGCTTGTGTCGTGAATTCCGCTTAAGTCGTAAATACACACACTAAACGTGACTTTTCCAGTCATGTTTGGTTTCATTGCAATCAACTGGTTGTTTGTAACACAACCAAACGTGATGGGTCATTTCGCAGGACGTATTGACTGAAAGAAACCGATTTGAAGACAACAAGTAATGACATCATTGTGCACCACTGATATGACCGCTGTTTCGTTGATTGACTGTATTTTAACTCAATGACCACTGATCGTCTTGAAATCTAGCTGGGTAGATAGCCAATGAGCTGAGGTAAACGGCAGTATGCAATGGTTATGTGTTGGAAGACCAACCCATGTAGTAAACTCTGTGGGTAAAGCGGGTCATTTGCCATTGAAGATTCATACCGGAAGGAGCCACACATGTTACCCACAGCATTGTTTTGGTAAAGCGCATCTTCAGCTGTTTATATATCAATCAGTATGGCGACTAAGTCAGGGAAAGCTAAATCTAAGTCTTGATATACAGATGTACACACAATTTTAGAAGAAATTGATCGGGAAAGTGAAACACAGATTGTTGGAGGACGATTCATTTAGCAGGCAGGCCCACAACAATGGCCAAAGTGAAATGGAGACAGTAGATACAGCTGGTCTGTTGTAATATAATAAAGACAGATCTAGCTGGTCTGTCATAATATAATAGAGACAGTAGATCTAGCTGAAATGTCATAATATAAAATAGACAGTAGATCTAGCTGGTCTGTCATAATATAAATGAGACAGTAGATCTAGCAGGTCTATAATAATATATTAATCCTTATGTTCCCTATACTCTATATATATCTGTTTATTATACCTGTTGATACAGGGCTCATATGTGAAACTATTCTAACTGAACATTTTCTTTCACAGTGACACTGACTCCGAATGGGAGCTCCCAGTGCCAAGGTGACCATCCCCCACTGACGCTGGTTCATCCAGCTCCTGCCACAAGTGGTGTTCATCTGCCCAAATGTATTTCTGCAGGCATGGATGTGCCTCAGGGCCAAAAGGGCACAGCATGGAGGTGCCGCTGTGTTCTTTGCAAAATGAAGTCCCCCGTCACCTGCACCACATGCTTGGTGACCCTCTGCTTTACAGCATAAAGAGACTGCTATGGCACCTGGCATCAGCAGGACAATATTGTGTAGAGGACTGAGGGTCTTCCAAATATTGAAAGTGTTATTTTGTAAATGTTTTTTCTCACTTTTGGGGGGGGGGGGTGTTAGAATACCATCTTGGTATTTTGTGTATAGTTATTCCATTAAAAATGTATAACTTCACCAATTTGGCCACTTGGGTACATTTGGGCCTCTTGTGTGGGACACCTGGGTGACTTCATGATAAATGTCATTAAGCACACTCATTTTGGAAGTTATTATTCTGAAACTTTGCACAAGTACTGTTGCCCTCTTATGTTTTTCACTGAAATTGTCCCCATCATCCTATCTGAATGTTTGTTTTATCTTGTTCATTTTAAAGATGATGATACAACAATAAAAATAAAAAACATGTTTTTGTCATTGTATTATCTAAACCAGATCTATTGTGTTATATTCTCCTACATTCAATTCACATTTACACAAACTTCCGAGTGTTTTCTTTCAAATGGTACCAAGAATATGCATAGCCTTGGTTCTGGGCCTGAGCTACAGGCTGTTAGATTTGGGTATGTCTTCAGGTGGAAATTTTTTAAAGTAGGGGGTAGCTCTAAGAGGTTATTAAACATCATAAACAAGTAGTTCCCCAAACAATGGCCATGGTGGTGGAAAACAATTGCTGTTCGCCATCTTTGCCTATTCAACAAAGCCTATTTATGTAGTTGCTAATTCTAAACAAAACATTTTTGGGGTGTTCTCATACGCTTACAATGTTGTAAGCTAAGCGTCAGTACAGAGACAAAGTAGAATCTCAATTCAACGGCTCAGACACAAGAGGCATGTGGCAGGGTCTACAGTCAATCACGGACTACAGGAAGAAATCCAGCCCAGTCACGGACCAGGATGTCTTGCTCCCAGGCAGACTAAATAACTTTTTTGCCCGCTTTGAGGACAATACAGTGCCACTGACACGGCCTGCAACGGAAACACGCGGACTCTCCTTCACTGCAGCCGAGGTGAGGAAGACATTTAAACGTGTTAACCCTCGCATGGCTGCAGGCCCAGACGGCATCCCCAGCCGTGTCCTCGGAGCATGCGCAGACCAGCTGGCCGGTGTGTTTACGGACATATTCAATCAATCCCTATACCAGTCTGCTGTTCCCACATGCTTCAAGAGGGCCACCATTGTTCCTGTTCCCAAGAAAGCTAAGGTAACTGAGCTAAACGACTACCGCCCCGTAGCACTCACTTCCGTCATCATGAAGTGCTTTGAGAGACTAGTCAAAGATCATATCACCTCCACCCTACCTGACACCCTAGATCCACTCCAATTTGCTTACCGCCCAAATAGGTCCACAGACGATGCAATCTCAACCACACTGCACACTGCCCTAACCCATCTGGACAAGAGGAATACCTATGTGAGAATGCTGTTCATCGACTACAGCTCGGCATTCAACACCATAGTACCCTCCAAGCTCGTCATCAAGCTTGAGACCCTGGGTCTCAACCCCGCCCTGTGCAACTGGGTACTGGACTTCCTGACGGACCGCCCCCAGGTGGTGAGGGTAGGCAACAACATCTCCACCCCGCTGATCCTCAACACTGGGGCCCCACAAGGGTGCGTTCTGAGCCCTCTCCTGTACTCCCTGTTCACCCACGACTGCGTGTCCACGCACGCCTCCAACTCAATCATCAAGTATGCGGACGACACAACAGTGGTAGGCTTGATTACCAACAACGACGAGAGGGCCTACAGGGAGGAGGTGAGGGCCCTCGGAGTGTGGTGTCAGGAAAATAACCTCACACTCAACGTCAACAACACTAAGGAGATGATTGTGGACTTCAGGAAACAGCAGAGGGAACACCCCCCTATCCACATCAATGGAACAGTAGTGGAGAGGGTAGCAAGTTTTAAGTTCCTCGGCATACACATCACAGACAAACTGAATTGGTTCACTCACACAGACAGCATCGTGAAGAAGGCGCAGCAGCGCCTCTTCAACCTCAGGAGGCTGAAGAAATTTGGCTTGTCACCAAAAGCACAAACTTCTACAGATGCACAACCGAGAGCATCCTGGCGGGCTGTATCACCGCCTGGTACGGCAACTGCTCCGCCCACAACCGTAAGGCTCTCCAGAGGGTAGTGAGGTCTGCACAACGCATCACCGGGGACAAACTACCTGCCCTCCAGGACACCTACACCACCCGATGTTATAGGAAGGCCATAAAGATCATCAAGGAGAACAACCACCCGAGCCACTGCCTGTTCACCCCGCTATCATCCAGAAGGCGAGGTCAGTACAGGTGCATCAAAGCTGGGACCGAGAGACTGAAAAACAGCTTCTATCTCAAGGTCATCAGACTGTTAAACAGCCACCACTAACATTGAGTGGCTGCTGCCAACACACTGACACTGACACTGACTCAACTCCAGCCACTTAAATAATGGGAATTGATGGGAAATTATGTAAAATATATCACTTGCCACTTTAAACAATGCTACCTTATATAATGTTACATACCCTACATTATTCATCTCATATGCATACGTATATACTGTACTCTATATAATCTACTGCATCCTTATGTAATACATGTATCACTAGCCACTTTAACTATGCCACTTTGTTTACATACTCATCTCATATGTATATACTGTACTCGATACCATCTACTGTATCTTGCGTATGCTGCTCTGTACCATCACTCATTCATATATCTTTATGTACATATTCTTTATCCCCTTACACTGTGTATAAGACAGTAGTTTTGGAATTGTTAGTTAGATTACTTGTTGGTTATTACTGCATTGTCGGAACTAGAAGCACAAGCATTTCGCTACACTCGCATTAACATCTGCTAACCATGTGTATGTGACAAATAAGATTTGATTTGATTTGATTTGATTTCAACACAAGTGAAGACCCAAGTTCCAAGGAGCCTGCTCAATCCAAGGAGAATTCCAATCCAAGTCATACTGACCTCATTGTGACAATAAAGAACACTTACTTAACACGTGAAGAGTTTAACAAGCTGAACACAGGACAGATCCTGAAGTGGATAAAAGATGGACAGCCTTGCAAGACATGGAGAGAGAAGAACCTAGCGATCCTTCACAACACCATACAAAAAAAACAGAAGAGCTTTCTCATAGTGAGTGTCCCTATAACCAATGTGTACCTGGACAGGCCGAACCGTTCGCTGAAGCTAATGCTGAAGGTCGTGAAAATCCAACTTCACTATGGAGGCGGAGTCCTGGAGACATGTGCCGTGCTCGATGATGGCTTGGACATAGCATTGTCCTGCCACAGACTGTTCTTCAACTAAACCTCACTTCTGAGCCTGAGACTCTCACTCTCAGGACAGTTTCAAAACATGTCGTGCAACTACAAGGTGCCTCAATTACCTATGATGTGTCCCCCCATGCCTTTCAAGAAGTGTCCCCCCCAAACCTTTCAAGAAGTATCAGCTACGCCAGGCATTCACCACAGACAACCTCTCCCTTTCCGAACACTCCTGCTCAGTAGCAGCTCTCCAAAGGTGATATGACCCCCGCTGCAAGCTGCCTTTGCCACCGGTGGACCACGCTCAACCTCTGCTGCTGAACAGCACCAGCTGAACAGCAATACCTGCTCACCACTACCATTTCGCCTTCCAGCAAGCTCTTCAGAAACGTGGAGCAACTTTGGCAGATTGTTACCCTTTCCTACTTGGGTGAGAAGCTAGTGACTTGCTCAAAACAAGACCAGCAAGCCATGATGCTACTCCTAACGTCCACCTCTAGGATAGAAGTTGATGGCGTTTAGTTGCGCCAGATGTGCCAGTTGCTCCAGACTGGAGGCCTTGTGATACGCCAGGGGGCAAGTAACATACCAGCTGTCATTGAGCACTTACCCCCCAAGGCCAGATCAGAAAGCAGCGAACTGTGAATTTCCCCCAGTAGCATGGATCTCCAGGAGCCAACCCTTGGGAAATGTTGAAACTGCCTCCGATACTCCATGGGATACAAGCACCCCAATGTGGAGCGCTTCAAACCTACATTGATGAATATCTACAGCGTGCTCACCTGTCAATACGACCTACTAGGCTACATCCTGCCTTTCACAACCCGAGCCAAGGTACTCGTCCAGGACCTGTGGAAAGAAGAAATAGGTTGGGACGACCCCTTTCAGCCTCAGAGCCTCCTGGATAGATGGCTTGTCTGGGAACAAGAGATTACTGACTTGGTCCAGATGGAACTCCCTAGTAGTCACAGGCCAACATATGCTGACTCCCCAAAGTCGACCAGGGACCTCCACATATGGCTATGTTGCCTACATGCAGACTGTGGATGACCAGAAGCAGGTACACATCTCCTTCATTCTGACTAGGTCTCGCGTCGCACTAAAGAAGCAGCTGTCGATGCCTTGCTTAGAGCTGACTGCTGCCCTCACTGGCCAGCGTCCTCCAAATAGAACTCACCCTGCCCATTGGACAAGTCATCCTCTGGTCCGATTCCACCAGTCTTTCATCGGCTCATGTCAGAATTGTGTAGATACAAGGTCTTTGTAGGAACTTGTGTAGCAGAGATTCAGGACCTTTCAGATGTAGCCAACTGTAGGTATGTGGATCCCGCGAACAACCCGGCAGATGACATCACTTGGGGAAAGACCTTGAAATAGGTCTGCATCGAAGGCCGCATTGATAGCACCAAGGCCTTGAGTTCCTACAACACTCGGAAGATCAGTGGCGATCAATGCCTTCTGCTGGCCCAGAGCCTGACAACAGCGAACTGGAGAAATCAGCCTTCTGCGTAAATGTGTCTGTCAGTTCCAGTCCTCAGCTCCCAGATATCAGCAAGTTCGATACATGGAAAGGCAACACCTAGATCCCAACACGGGGCGAAGGATCCACTTTCCAGTTCACCTAGCAAAGTAGCAGACTACATAACTGCAGAGAACCTCTTCCTGAAGCAAGCTCAGAAATAGTTTCCTGAATAGGTCAAATTGGTCTAGACCCTCTAACAGTCGTCTGGGTCCCTTGTCTGCTGAAGACGATAAAGATTCAGGAATCCTCTGAGTTGGTGGTAGACTGCACAGACCAGAGCACCTGGAGATGGATGCTATGCACCTCATCGTCTTGGATCCGCATAATCCGCTGACCAAGCCTCTCATTCAAGATTTCAACGAGACTCTCCTCCATCCTGGTCCAGAGAGGGTTCTGGCAGAACTGCATTGCAGATACTGGATTCTGCTGGGAAGGGAGGCCATCCGGAAGTTCCAACAGACAGGTTTACCAGACCTGTTGCGCCAAACCTGAAGTTCCAACAGACAGGTTTACCAGACCTGTTGCGCCAAACCTGAAGTTCCAACAGACAGGTTTACCAGACCTGTTGCGCCAAACCTGAAGTTCCAACAGACAGGTTTACCAGACCTGTTGCGCCAAACCTGAATTTCCAACAGACAGGTTTACCAGACCTGTTGCGCCAAACCTGAAGTTCCTAAGATGGCAGATATATTTTTATTTAACCTTTATTTAACCAGGCTAGTCAATAAAGAACAAAGTCTTAACGGCCTGACAAGAGGCAATAGGCTTCCTGTGGATACGGGGGATAAAAAAAGACAATGGCAACAACACAAACACAACAGCAAACAAACTGTGGATGTGTGTGTGTGTGTGTGTGTGTGTGTGTGTGTGTGTGTGTGTGTGTGTGTGTGTGTGTGTGTGTGTGTGTGTGTGTGTGTGTGTGTGTGTGTGCGTGCGTGTGTGTGTGTGCGTGCGTGCGTGCGTGCGTGCGTGCGTGCGTGCGTGCGTGCGTGCGTGCGTGCGTGCGTGCGTGCGTGCGTGCGTGTGTGTGTGTGTGTGTGTGTGCGTGCGTGCGTGCGTGTGTGTGTGTGTCTGCAGACATGTGTGGTGTGTGTGAAGTAAAACGACATGCTTCCTTACATAAGGTAACGCAAACTCGTGGCAATTAGAAACAACGACATGTCTCAAAAACCTGCTCATCTACTGTATTTGACCTTTGAACTCCTCCAGGGACACCAGGTCCTGTGGCTTTAGGTTGGCTTGGAGGGAATTCCAAGTCCAGAGGGCTGAGTAATGAAAGGACACTTAAAAACCTGTTACGGCTAGACTTTCCGCTAGCGGAATTAAATTATTAGAAATATTTAACTTTCATAAAATCACAAGTGCAATACACCAAAATAAAGCTTAACGTCTTGTTAATCCAGCCGCCATGTCAGATTTCAAAAAGGTTTTACGGCGAAAGCAAACCATGCGATTATCTGAGGACAGCGCCTCATCATACAAATGCATAACAAATCATTTTCAACTAGGGAGGTGCGACACAAAAGTCAGAAATAACGATATAATTCATGCCTTATCTTTGAAGATCTTCTTTTGGCACTCCAAAATGTCCCATAAACATCACAAATGGTCCTTTTGTTCGATAAATTCCTTCGTTATATCCCCAAAATGTCCATTTATTTGGCGTGTTTGATTCAGAAATACACCGGTTCCAACTCGCCCAACATGACTACAAAGGATCTAATAAGTTACCTGTAAACTTGGTCCAAACATTTCAAACAACTTTCCTAATCCAACTTTAGGTATCCTAAAACGTAAGTCATTAATATTATTTTGAAATTATTTTGATATTATTGAACACAGTATATTCCATTTTAACAGTTTTAAGATGGAATATATTGTGTTCAATAGCAGATAAAAATCAAAGTGGAGTGAGTTCCAGGTCGCGCGCACTAAACAAAAGAGTCCACTTGGCTTGACACTCAGTCTGAACAGCCCTACTTCTCAAAGGAAAAAGATCAACCAATTTCTAAAGACTTGACATCTAGTGGAAGCCATAGGAACTGCAACTAGGTGCCTCATACATCTAGTTTCCAATAGAAAACCAATAGAAAACACAGTGAACTCAACAACAAACATTATTTTAACAGTTTTAGAAACTTTTGAGTGTTTTCTATCCAAATCTATTATATGCATATCCCAGCTTCTGGGCCTGAGTAGGCAGTTTACTTTGGGCACGCTTTTCATCCGGAAGTGAAAATACTGCCCACCATCCCAAACAGGTTAATCAACTCAATACGCAGTTTGGGTGGTGAAGCTCAACTTCTCATCCACCCAAACTCCCAGATATTCGTACGTTTTGACTTACTCTATAGAATGTCCTTCCAAGTAGTGATAATGTAGTTTTTAGTGTTAAGTATTGCAAAATACCATGCATATTGCTTTACCAACTGCTAATCGGCAGCTGTACAGTTGTGGCCAAAAGATTTGAGAATGACACAAATATTAATTTTCACAAAGTTTGCTGCTTCAGTGTCTTTAGATATTTTTGTCAGATGTTACTATGGAATACTGAAGTATAAATACAAGCATTTCATAAGTGTCAAAGGATTTTATTAACAATTACATGAAGTTGATGTAAAGAGTCAATATTTGCAGTGTTGACCCTTCTTTTTCAAGACCTCTGCAATCCGCCAGGGCATGCTGTCAATTAACTTCTGGGCCAAATCCTGACTGATGGCAGCCCATTCTTGCATAAGCAAACGTTAGAGTTTGTCAGAATTTGTGGGTTTTTGTTTGTCCATCCGCCTCTTGAGGATTGACCACAAGTTCTCAATGGTATTAAGGTCTGGGGAGTTTCCTGGCCATGGACCCAAAATATCGATGTTTTGTTCCAAGAGCCACTTAGTTATCACTTTTGCCTTATGGCAAGGTGCTTCATCATGGTGGAAAAGGCATTGTTTGTCACCAAACTGTTCCTGGATGGTTGGGAGAAGTTGCTCTCGGAGGATATGTTGGTACCATTCTTGCCCCAATCCCGCAGCTAAATCAACTTTAGGAGATGGTCCTGGCGCTTGCTGGACTTTCTTGGGCGCCCTGAAGCCTTCTTCACAACCATTGAACCGCTCAACTTGAAGTTTGATAAAGGTAAATGGTTGATTTAGGTGCAATCTTACTGGCAGCAATATCCTTGCCTGTGAAGCCCTTTTTGTGCAAAACAATGATGATGGCACGTGTTTCCTTGCAGGTAACCATGGTTGACAGAGAAAGAACAATGATTCAAACCACCACCCTCCTTTTGAAGCTTTCAGTCTGTTATTCAAACTCAATCAGCATGACAGAGTGATCTCCAGCCTTGTCCTCGTCAACACTAACACCTGTGTTAATGAGAGAATCACTGACATGATGTCAGCTGGTCCTTTTCTGGCAGGGCTGAAATGCAGTGGAATTTTTGGGTGGTGGATTCAGTTCTTTGCATGGCAAAGAGGGACTTTGCAATTAATTGCAATTTATCTGATCACTCTTCATAACATTCTACAGTATATGCAAATTGCCATCATACAAACTGAGGCAGCAGACTTCGTTTAATATTTGTGTCATTCTCAAAACTTTTGGCCACGACTGTAGAAGCCACCCTTCTACTCTACCGGAGTGAATCGGACCATTCCTTGTAACGAAAAGACATGGGACATTGTCTACAAATGTATGGCCTATCGCTGCAGCCACCTGGACCTCCTGGAGAGCTTGGATGCTGATGCCTTCCCGATGCCTATAAGAAGCTTCATTGCACTTCAAGGGATGTCCTTCGAGCACCTTTCGGACAATGGAACAAACTTCATTGGAGGAGACCGAGAACTGTGAGAGGCCTTTGAAGGCGATGGCCCCCCACCCAAAGGAACAATTGGGTAAACAGAAGATAACATTCCAGTTCAACCCACCAATTCTATCTCAGGAGGCCTTGTGCCTTTTGGTAGGCCGTCATTGTAAATCCCACCAAGTCTATCTCGGAGGCCTTGTGCCTATTGGTAGGCCGTCATTGTAAATCCCACCAAGTCTATCTCAGGAGGCCTTGTGCCTTTTGGTAGGCCGTCATTGTAAATCCCACCAAGTCTATCTCGGAGGCCTTGTGCCTTTTGGTAGGCCGTCATTGTAAATCCCACCAAGTCTATCTCAGGAGGCCTTGTGCCTATTGGTAGGCCGTCATTGTAAATCCCACCAAGTCTATCTCGGAGGCCTTGTGCCTATTGGTAGGCCGTCATTGTAAATCCCACCAAGTCTATCTCAGGAGGCCTTGTGCCTATTGGTAGGCCGTCATTGTAAATCCCACCAAGTCTATCTCGGAGGCCTTGTGCCTATTGGTAGGCCGTCATTGTAAATCCCACCAAGTCTATCTCGGAGGCCTTGTGCCTATTGGTAGGCCGTCATTGTAAATCCCACCAAGTCTATCTCAGGAGGCCTTGTGCCTTTTGGTAGGCCGTCATTGTAAATCCCACCAAGTCTATCTCGGAGGCCTTGTGCCTATTGGTAGGCCGTCATTGTAAATCCCACCAAGTCTATCTCAGGAGGCCTTGTGCCTTTTGGTAGGCCGTCATTGTAAATCCCACCAAGTCTATCTCGGAGGCCTTGTGCCTTTTGGTAGGCCGTCATTGTAAATCCCACCAAGTCTATCTCAGGAGGCCTTGTGCCTATTGGTAGGCCGTCATTGTAAATAAGAATTTGTTCTTAACTGACTTGCCTAGTTAAATAAATAAAGGTTAAATTGAAGACTCTCTAAGGCCCCAGTTTTATGTCAATCTAAAAGCACATAATATTGAAATTCCACCATTTTCTTTTGCACAGAATGACTTGAGTTCTGTGGCTGGTAAATTAACTGACCTGTCCCTAAAAAGTTTTTACCTTCTCGAAGGTGGAATTTATATCTAGGCTACTCTATGCCATAGACTAGGCAAGCCTACTGATACATTCCACAGAGTGTGTATTTTCTGATAAGTATGCGTTGAGTTGATTTGCAGGTATGAGTTGTGTTCAGTTGCATGGGCATACCTGTGCACATAACACTAGCGCCCAAGTTCGAACTCCACTCTCCTCTTGAAGACATTGCATGCTTCCTGACCTAATAACAAGCTAGCATTTTCTGCTAAAGTGCCTTGTATGGCCAGGAGTTGGTCCTCATGCAGTTGGTAATTTGGGACAAAATATCCAAAGTTAAGTATTATTAAATCGACTTTTCAAAATGCTGATAGACCTAAGCCTTTTCTACTAGTTTTGAACATCTGGAGCTATAAATATTTTTACTTTTTTTATTTAACCTTTATCTAACTAGGCAAGTCAGTTAACAACAACATTTTCTTTACAATGACAGCCTAAATATGAAGTAGGCTATTAATAGCAAGTGCCCAGTTATAATTGTCCTTCCATTTGTGCATTTCTTTTGAGTGTTTACTGTGTTTGTTTGTTGCTGCTTCTCAGAGCTATGCTCGTGCACCTCCGCACTCTACAAAGAACCTCACCTGCGTATGTGTATTAGCACGAGTACTCAATTGATTATTTTATTAAATGAGATGTCTCAAATTGAAGTGTATCCCAGTTTGATTGAGAAAGTCCTGTGAATATTATGTGACGTTAATGTATGATGCTTCTAGACTTTTATAGCCTTCAGTTTATACACTGAATGAGATCTGTATGTACTCCTGCTTGTTGAGGTAATAGTTTTGCCCAGGTATTTCGACAGGCTTTGCCAATGTTCTGTAAACTCTGTAATGGGATAGTGTCTGAACTGTAGGCTGTATTTTAACTCTCCACAGTAGCCTAGGCTTACCGGCCTATCCATAGCATATTTTCTTAGACCAATTGTTGTTGCAAGTCCTTTTTTCATTAATTGTTGACATTATCCACTGCCACCATCACTACGATATTATATTTGTGTGAATAGAACCACCATTTTTTTTAACCTTATCCTCTGTCTCCTGCCTGCCTACCTGACTAACTGCCCGACCGTAAGACACGTTTACACTTTCACCAGGAGTTAAGATATACACATACATTCGCACACAAAAAATAAATAGGCCATGGCCATGACAAGGTCTATCCCTGGAAGAGAGCAGGCTTCAGCCTGGCCGTCTGCAGGTCTATCTCTGGAAGAGAGCAGGCTACAGCCTGGCCGTCTGCATGTCTATCTCTGGAAGAGAGCAGGCTACAGCCTGGCCGTCTGCAGGTCTATCTCTGGAAGAGAGCAGGCTACAGCCTGGCCGTCTGCAGGTCTATCTCTGGAAGAGAGCAGGCTACAGCCTGGCCGTCTGCAGGTCTATCTCTGGAAGAGAGCAGGCTACAGCCTGGCCGTCTGCAGGTCTATCTCTGGAAGAGAGCAGGCTACAGCCTGCCCGTCTGCAGGTCTATCTCTGGAAGAGAGCAGGCTACAGCCTGGCCGTCTGCATGTCTATCTCTGGAAGAGAGCAGGCTACAGCCTGGCCGTCTGCAGGTCTATCTCTGGAAGAGAGCAGGCTACAGCCTGGCCGTCTGCATGTCTATCTCTGGAAGAGAGCAGGCTACAGCCTGGCCGTCTGCATGTCTATCTCTGGAAGAGAGCAGGCTACAGCCTGGCCGTCTGCATGTCTATCTCTGGAAGAGAGCAGGCTACAGCCTGGCCGTCTGCAGGTCTATCTCTGGCAGAGAGCTGCAGCAGTAGGTGGCTGAGAGAGAATTTCATTTAAACAGTACCACATCGTCCGCCTACCTCAGAGGCTTAGATGCTGTACTTTAAATCAGTGTTTCTTTGCACCCTTCCCTCCTATGGTCAGCTGACACAAATGTACTCAGTGCTCATGCTACTTTTAATCTAAGAGTAGAATCATAGCTTGCCAGTCCATGCTTTAAATATGGTTGATAAAGTCTGCTTTACAACTTCTACTTGTTTGGCGGTTCTGTTGTTGTTTAACCTAATACCTTATATGGGGAGATTAATTGATGTTGTTTCAGCTTATTGTATCAACTGTCAACATTCTATACTACTTCCCTATTTCACTTTTCACCTGGTAGCCTATATCTCTCAAAACACACACACACACAGTGGTGACAAGGTAAAAATTATTTCGTTCTGCCTCTGAACAAGGCCCACTGTTACCTGGCCGTCATTGCAAATAAGAATGTGTACTTAATAAAAATAAATAAAAACATGAGAGAGGGGAAGGAACAGAGAGACAGGACATTATATCATAACCTTTTATCATGATATTCTTACCCTGACAAAACGTTTTGTGAGGTGGTCCTGGGTTTTATGTGTGGTTTGTGTGACAGTCGACAAGAAAGCAAGTGAAAGCGCCACCATCATAGAACAGCAGTGCATTCGTTACGTAGCACAAGGGCACTCACGTGGGGCTGAAGGGGGGAGTTCACCCGTTGTCATGGGAATGAGACTTTGTTTTCTCTTCTCGTGTTTTATGAGCCACTAAACTTGCAAGCAACACAGTGAGCTAGCTAATGTTACTACGACTCCATCGATCATACAAAGCAAAAGATTGTTTCCTATAGAAATATTTATTGTTAAACTTTATCGGACTGCTCGGGGTTTGGTAGTAATCGAGAATCGGCTAGATGAGCAGGTGAGCCAGCAAGCTATTCAGCTGAACATTAAAGCTAACGTAGCTAGTTATTAACGTGAGTTATTGGTTACAAATATGATGTGCCAATGTGACAAACACAGTGCTTGCACAATGAATCGCTGATATGACAGACACATTTTTTTCAAATGAGACATTGTATCCAAGGGGTATCAACTAGAAGTAGTATTATTAACGTATGTAGTTGGGAGAGTGCTTACATGTAACGACGTTTGCTCGCTGTCAGTCTAAGTGTCTAATGTTGTTGTTTCCAGACTTGAATGTGTGGGGTCTTCCAAGGTTCCACAGAAGCAGGTAAAACGTGTTTATTTTGTCAAAGACATGATGAAACAAGACATGTTGGGAAGATTATTTTATTTCAGATAAATATTTCATTTGTATGAAATACATATATTCATATTTTCCCTGCTTTTGATATAGGTGGCCCCTGCACTTCTTGAGACACACATGCCTAAAGGTATGTAGGCCTGTGTAAAGATCTGGTATGCAGGGTGAAACAAACAACCACTGCTGTACTTTCCATTCTACTCTGATCTGGATGTATGACACCCTCCCTTTCTTCTTTTGGTTCTAGAAGCTGTGGGAGCCAAGTATTTTACTGCCGCACCCCGGTAAGAATTTACAGCAAGACCAGTTCTAACTACGTCATAAAACATCAGACATGGTGTTGAGTTCCCATGATAGAAAGTTGCACATCACAAGTTGATGTGATGCAAACATTTACATATTTGTGTGTGTGTGTGTGTGTTTTGGTATTTTTCAGAAGTAGCCTTCCTACACAAGCAGTATCAAATCCTATGAGGGTCGGTAAATCATCTTTAAGAAAGCACAAAACCTCTAACCCCCCCCCCCAAAAGAAAACCCTAAGCTATTGCATTTATCATTTATTAGTCTGTATATCTAATTTGTTTTCCACCCAGGTCACTCCACCTGGGAGATTCAACGTGCTCTGTGCAGGAGGTGTGAATAACATTAGTATTGGGTTCGCTGGACCTCATGTGATCCTCAGCCAAGACCTGAAGATGAAGGATAATAAGAAATCACAGCAGTCGGCTTCAGCTGTTACAGGTCAGTAGAATATGACAGGACTACTAGAGTAGAAGAGCATTCCCACTGGGCTCACGTTGGTTGAATCAAAGTTGTTTCCACGTCATTTCAATGAAATGACGTTGAACCAACATGGAATAAACGTAGAATTGACATCTGTGCCCAGTGGGTTGTTATAGATAGATTGGTAGATTGAAACATAGAGAATGACTGCTGAAAAATGATGATGATGTTCTGTGGGGCAGGAGGAAGAGTGTTTGTGCAGCCACGGGCCCAAACTACCCCCTGCTCTATGTGTGTTCACCCTCCAGCAGAGCCCCTCCCCCCTCTTGAACCAGAAGGGGAGGAAGAGCACACTGAGGAGGAGGATGATGATGATTGTGAGGCAGATGATGATGAGGAGGAGGGATACAGGGCTCCACTGGAGCTGATGGCTGAGGTAAATTAACTCTTCAGTTCATGTCAGACCAAGTCCCACATTAGACTGACTAAAAATGAATACATTCATATCAGATGTAATTTTCCCTGATTAATGGAGGAATTCAGATTGCTGGTTAACAATGAGAGGCTGGGTCTGCCTGGATGGACTGTGACACCCATCTGTGTCTGTGATTTCAGTTCCTCAAGTCTGTGATGGATAAAGACTTTGTGCTGGCAAAGAAACTGTGTCAGATGAGTAAGTTCTGTCATCCAGAGACTCTGGGTTCGAGCCCAGGCTCTGTCACAGCCGGCCGCGACTGGGAGGTCCATAGGGCGACGCACAATTGGCCTAGCGTCGTCCGGGTTAGGGAGGGTTTGGCTGGTAGGGAGATCCTTGTCTCATCGCGCACTAGCGACTCCTGTGGTGGGCCGGGCGCAGTGTACGCTGACCGGGTCACTAGGTGTACGGTGTTTCCTCCGACACATTGGTGCGGCTTGGTTGGGTTGTGTTTCGGAGGACGCATGACTCTCAACCTTCGTCTCTCCCGAGCCCATACAGGAGTTGCAGCGATGAGACAAGACAGTAACTACTAACAATTGGATACCACGAAGTTAGGGAGAAAAAGGGTGCAAAATGTGTCTCTCATTGCATCAATCAACCAAATAATTAATTAATTAGCCAACCAGATGATTGATGTGTCTATGCTCTGTTCTTCCAGTTCTGGTCTATGAACCAAATAATCCAGAAGCCAAACAGTTCATTCCTCTCATCCAGGAGAGGCTGGAGAGAGGTGAGTGGCTCCCTCCAAATCATGCACATGCACAAAAAAGTTATTGTGGGAGAAGACTTTCGGCCACTGTAGCTGTGTGACAATTGTTGGAAGTTGGATTCAAGTGGTCACATTAACCCTAGTTCTGGAGAGTTACTATGTGTGCAGGCTTTTGTTCCAACACTGACACATCTGATATAGCTCATCAAAGTCTTTGCTTTGTTCCTATGCAATGTTCCATCAGAGCAAGAGGAGAAAAGCCAAGATGATGATGATGATTGTTCAGACTCCGGTGATGAAGATGACTCTAGGAGTGATCAAGAATCTCCTCAGAGTTCAGACAGCTCCTCCTCCTCCTCATCATCATCGTCAGATGAGGAAGAGGAGCAGGAGAGGAGACACAAACCATGTCCACCCTCTCACCTTTCTCCATAGCTGTCAGTCACCAGCACACTGCCCAGTCTGACAGTGGAAATATCAGTTAGTTTATTTTCCTTTTGTATGAGTATATATATATATATATATATATATATATATATATATCAATTGTGTCACTGTTTTACATTTCACATTCGCACATTGCCTTGGTGAGGCCATCACAGCATACACGGTTTCCTCATCACCACGTCCCTGTTTAATCTTCATGTAAATTACACAATAAAGTTCAGCATCATGACATCTGTGTATTTCTGGTTTCTTCTACACAAAGGGTTTGTTTGACAAAAGTACTCAAGGACTAAGTGGAAATGTACTCTACATTTCTAGTACAACCAGTATTATTAATAGACCTTTCAACACCTCTACATTTCAACATAAATGCAACCACACAGATCATTTTTTTAAATGCCTGTTAATTTCTGAGGAAGTTGAGCAACAATGATCTCTAAAAAGTCCTGACGGGGAAGAGAATAAGTAGAGGGAGAGCAGAAAAGAAGGAGATGATTGAAAGAGGACTGAGAGGGTGAAAGAAGAGGCATTCGGCAGTGGAGTGGACTGTGGAGAACACTTCCCATTGGAGCCCTGCTGCTTAGGACCTTGAAGTTTACAGGTGAATTCCCAAAGATCCCTCAGGTGTGTACCATGGCTACTCTATTTTAGTTTGTTTTTTATTATTCAGCCTATAGGCCTAGTCTAGGAGGTATGGGATATTTTTTTCTCCAGTTTCAATACAGAATAGATAAGAGCTATTACATGACTTTCACAATTTTTGGAAATAAACTCCACCAATGCTCCTGACCACATAGATCTATCAGCGTAGTCGTTTCTGCCACCTCGTGGTCTAGAGCCAACATATCCTTCCCAATCTAGGTGCAAGTGACAAAAAAAAACTCCTCTGTTGTTTTTGGTCGTTCCCTAAGATCACCTTTTAGCTCTAAGTTAGTAAGTAGCCTATTGAGGACGTGATGTTTATCAAACTTCCCAAGAGTGACACTTTGTGATTTTATCTTACAGGAGATAGGCATTTCTCATGACCATCACACTTTCTAAAGAAAAGTCTCCCTGTGTCACAGAAAAAGGGGACACGTCCGTGCTTCTACGCCTGCATTGCTTGCTGTTTGGGGTTTTAGGACAGGTTTCTGTACGGCACTTTGAGATATCAGCTGATGTAAGAAAGTCTTTATAAATAATGTGTGATTTGATTTGTCAGGAAGTGGGGAGGTTTTCGTATGCTTTTTTTCTGTCACGAGCAGCAGAAGCTTAATTTTGCGCCAGAGGGAGGTAATGCTATGACTCACACGTGCGTGAGGGGATAGGCGATTCACGCAATAATAAATATATTAAAAATGAAACATTCTTGAGGGAAAATGGTCACTGGCACGCTACTGGATTTAATTTGTCTCGATGTCGTTATTCTGGTGTTGTTGACATTGAACTGTCTTGCGTCTCAGAACGTTGGGTGGATAGAGAACTGTAATTCGGTTGTTTGGTGGTAGTTTCTCTCGACAAGACAACCTGTGCACCCGCAGACGGTAAGGTAGCGTATTGCCTCCTAGCGCCAGCGCTCTCACGTTTCCTAACAGCTTTTTTTTGTAATAGGTCTATTGATTGATTTGCCCATAATAGTGAGATATTTGCATTTCTTTTTTAAAGATAATGTTGCACATCGCCCAGCAACTGCAACATTTGTTGCGATCCACATTCTTATTGGGGTCGAAAATAGGATGTGATTGGTTAGGAAGGCATAAATATTTTAACAAACGACCTGTCGCTTAAATGTTCGGATTTCCAAATCTCTCTTGTTCAAAAGTGTGTTACTATGACATGTTAATAGCAATGGCAGTCTATTGTTATTTATTAACCTATATGAGTGGCAGGATTCATTCATTAGCCTTACTATTTATTATCAATAATGACATTAACTGATGCTGGCTTCACTGTTATTCAAATATAATCATAATTGAAAAATCGATATGCTTTATGTCAATACATTTTCCAACGGATTTCAGTAGAATATCATTGATCAAGTGTCTGTCAAATATATTATTTTTTCTTACAATACCCGGATTTGTTTGAGAAAATTAGTCAAAGAATTCCATAGCGCGTAATTGTGAAAGGATATTTCGTTTTGCATATTCCTAATTGTGAATAGGTCTGATAAGGATGATTTATTTGTGGATTAGACGTATTTATTTGCTTTATATTGAAGACACGAAGACCTTTGTTTTCGTTCTCTTTGATCAAAAAGTAGACTGGACAGTCTGGTGCTCTTCGCTAAGCTTGAGCGCCCAAGACTGATGTCTCAGAGATGGGGATGATTTCGCTCTAATGACCCATAAAAACGTCACAGGGGACAAGGTTCTATGTCCAATTTACTGCTTAAAACATGTTTTTTTTCGTTAATGTATATAAGGTAGAATATAGTGGCTATACATTTGTCAGATTTGCAGCCTTTATTTTGGTCCAATAGAATTGAATGCACGCGATGTTATCGTTCAAAAGCATTTATCTCCCCTCGGCATGTGCATGCAGCTCGCAGCCTATTGACGTTGGAGAATAAATGATTCCGATCGTAGAGGCAGATAATAACAGCAAATGATGCATCATCCTCTTCCCTCACTGCACTGATACTAAAGCTCAATTTCACTGATCAAATTCAGCGTAGGTTGCCTATTTTAGGCTATTCCAAATAAATAATGCATATCTTTCAGAAATAAATGCAGTTATTTATTTGTTTAATATCCAGAGCCATCAATCTTAACCCTTGGCCGTTTGTTTTCAGAAACCGGTTGGATATTTCCGTTGAGAATCTGATAAGAGTCCCGGAGCGCACAGGAATAACAGAGGACTAATGGCCACGTCTGAACCGACAGCCACTGGCGGGGACCAGGACCCCAACTCTGACAATTTACGACCTTCGTCTACAAGTAAGTCTCTCCTTTCTCTCTCTCCCTCTCCCTCCCTTCCCCTCTGCCTGATAAAAACGAGTCTCACCCGGGCTTTTTACCGTGTGGGCCCTGTCGTTAATCATTCCGGTTAAAAACAGAGCTATCACAGCTGCCTGCCGCTGTCTAACGGATCAGCGGCGTGCACTGAGAAACGGACCTCCTGTAATCGCCTCAAAGAGCGTCGTTATAATGTCCTCAGCGCTATGGATCCGGAAAGGAATTAGTTATGGAATATAAAATATACAATTATTTGGAATAACCCTATCGAATTTCCTTTTGCTTTTTTGCTTCTTTTTTTAAACCAGACCTATCAAATAATGTTTTTAAAATATGTATGTTGTAAAGCCTAAAACCAATAGCCTAAATGTATGTTCATGCTATTATTTATTGGCTAACGATATTTTGTATGCAAACATTTCAATTCGTATTTTTTTATTTAAAAAAAAAAAAATTATCCCCTCAAAATCCTTGCATCATGTAGTCAGTCCTCCATGAGAGAGCTGTTAACCGCGCAATTACGCAGGGAATGGCTGGTAATTGCAGCCACTCCGGTGTTCGTGGTGATGGCTTGCACTCGTTTTGTAGAGACCCGCTTGGAAAATTTAGCCGGAACACTGAGAGAAGGGGACATTTAGAATCGGATTACTGATATTAGCATATTTGTCTAGCCTACCACTGAAAGTTACATTTTCTTAAAGAAAAATGACCCAAACCCTCCTCTCTACAGCCCTAGCCATATTTCGTTTGGAAAATGTATAGGCTTGAAGGGCTAGTTAACCAGCTAACGTGTCTGCCATTGGCCTAATATGGAAAAATGGCATCATAGGCTATTTGACAGAGGAAGAATGTGGATACATTTGTAGAACAGTAATACCGTCTGACATTTTTCCAGGTTTGACAGAGTGCACAATGGCTTGAAAAAGGCTGTGATGTTGTTTTTGTGCTCTGCCTGTTTCTCTGCTGCTGCTGCTGTTGGATGTTGCTATTATCTCGCTGCCACGCTCTGTCTCACTCGCGCTGACCTGAGGCGGCTCGTGGTGTCTCTGTGTGTGAGTGTGTCTCGGGTAGCGCTCGCCTTCATGCGCTCTGAGTGACACCTCGAGCCGTTATGTCTGGGTCTTGCATCCTAGACAAATAACACCATCATGAAGCTCATATGCATATAGATATGCCTTGTTACCGTCCCATCGCTTTGCTCTGTATGCTTGAGTTTTTGTGTTGCTATGATGGCATTCTCCATCATACAATTCCAAAATAAGGTAGCCTATTAGCCTAGTTTTCACTATACTGCCTGGTGTGTGTCTGTGTGTGTCTGTGTGTGTGTGTGTGTGTGTGTGTGTGTGTGTGTGTGTGTGTGTGTGTGTGTGTGTGTGTGTGTGTGTGTGTGTGTGTGTGTGTGTGTGTGTGTGTGTGTGTGTGTGTGTGTGTGTGTGTGTGTGTGTGTGTGTGTGTGTGTGTGTGTGTGTGTGTGTGTGTGTGTGTGTGTGTGTGTGTGTGTGTGTGTGTGTGTGTGTGTGTGTGTGTATCTCCGAACAGCCAGCTAGACATCGCCAGCTCCCGCCAGTCAAATACTGTGTTTCACCTAATTAATATCTGCTCTCTTTCGCGAGGTCATTTCACGGGTGTTTATTTCAACCCGCCTCTCGCCGGGTGCGTGCCAGTATTTATTAAATCGGTGAGCCTCTGATGGCCCATTATGATTGGACTGTGTGGATTCGGACCATTCGAATGTTGAGGAATAATAACCGCGAGATAGGGTGAAGTTCCCCAAGACAAAGATCTACTGCTGCAAGTATCTGCTTCATGCTTCTTCACTCCGTTGTGTCATGCATTGCCATACGCTTTATAAAAACTCATCCGCTGTCACCCAAATCACACTATTCATATATTTCAGAATTTGATTTTCAAACGTTCTCCCCAAACATTCTGTTTTAGACTATGACGCGTGGATGCAAGGCTGCACGCGGAAACTGGGTTTGAAGATCTGTGGTAAGTTTTAGACCCATAAACCATCATGGATACTATATGGAATACTCTGATGTTAGAGCAGGGCCGTCCCGGACTGTCACTCCACATTCTCATCTCCTAAAGGTCAGTTAGCGATTAGCTTTAGACCACGCGATGTGCGCCGGGGTTCCGTCGCCGACCACCCCATGTCTCTTCCTATCCATATCTCTACAGTTAGCAAAGGATAGGATGTAGGCCCACAATACGGCAAGTAACAATATTCCTCAGAAATATAGAAACATGTCTAAACAAACCAGATTTATCGCGAGATGGATGTGTCCAATATAGGCTAGTTATTTTTTTATGCTGAGTTAGCTGTTAACATGTTTTGTGCACATAGGCTAGGCCTAAATATTGCACCTTCTAATAGCTTTTTATTTTATAAAGGCCTTATCATAGATTTTTTTTAAGCATTCATTTCCTCTCCTTTCCGTTTGGAGGCGACTATGGATTTGGGTCCCTTCATGCAAAACTGATTTATTTTTATACCACCTGCGAGCCTTTTCAATGAAATGGGACGATGTCGATGAGATGACGTGGAGTTTAAGGTTTGGTAAATCTGGGAGGTTCCATAAGGTCTCTGTTATCCAATCAAGCCAAGGTGAAACGATTGAATCCAGTGTTTTTCCAACAGGATTCTTAGACGATCTGTTTTTCCTGGGCACTATACGTCGAGGATGGTTTGACGTCAGTCAGCATTCACACATTGAGAAAAATATCCTTTATTTAAAAAATCCTTCCTACCTTCACTGTCAGACCTACATATTGTTTTGTGGAAGGATTTGATAATGTCAAGAATGTCAATGTCATTTAATTGGAAATGTAGGCATTGTTATCATGGCTTCAATCCAAACACAAAGAGGGGATGTAATTAGCCTAAAATAAATGGATTTCAACTCGAAATTTACGATGCAGGCCTATAATTCGTACCGAGGGCCAAAAGAAGTAGGGCACCTGCCCCTTAATGTGGAGGACGTCCCCTAGCCGGATAGAGAATAATAACACAATTTAACCACCCTCGCCGACCACCCTCGTAAACCTGAACATAACCTTAATAACGAAATAATTCACCACAATGCACGAAGAAACATGTTTTTTCGATCAACTGATTGACTCGTTTTATGGAGGACATTGTTTTGGCCCGAATGAGTCATTTTCACATTTGTGTGCGTTGTGCATCAGGCCCAATAATTTGCATAGCCTACCGTATCATTTGAATATGTGGACATAGGGCTAAGTGCTTATAGGGTACTTTTATGCATGATAAAGACATTATTTCGTTTCTATAAATATCCCCTCGGGCTGATAAAGAATATAGCTGTGTGCTCGAGTTTGAAATATTTTTTTTATGAGGAGGAAAAAACAGAACAGTGACAATGGTCATCATAAAATGGTTCCGAGTGTTAGATTTTGTTCTATGTCAGTGTGGATTTACAGCCCATAATAGTTGTCAGGTCCTATCAATCAGTAAAGAAACACGCCCTGTGGATGAAGGAAGATTAACGAGAACCATATCAACCGGTAGCTTTTTCGAGGCCGCTGCTCTCGTGAGATAATAAGTGCCCAATGTGCCAACCGAGATTAGGCGAATACATTTTAATGGAGCTCTGAAACAGAGATAGAGTTTGAGAGAGCCCTCTCTCTGTCTTATTCGATATTGCAAAAACATTTTTAATATCATATTTTCATAGAATAATCTACTGAAAACTGCATGATGTGAAAATAAGTGTTTAAATCCTTCCATAATTATTAAGCCTAAAATGACCTTCTCTGGTGGTAGCCTGCTAGGCTATAGGTTTTTCTCTCTATTAGTTTTCTAAGATCAATGGGCTATTAATAGACACGGACTTTCATTAACAATAGACTAACCTATCCAGAGGCCGTAAAATATCTACATCCTTCATTAACTCCACTCCATAATGTCTGCTCTATGAGTCGGTAATGACATGGACGCTGCGGCGGGCCCTCCACACAGTCCCTGCACGCTCAGGCGTGAAAAGTCCGGGGGGACAGGAGGACATTCACCGCTGGAATAAATAGGGTATTTCTCGCTCTCGCATGACTGGGTTATGGGTGGATGTCACCGGGCAGGGTAGCGCCTGAGCCTGCCTGGCCTGTGAGCCTGAGGGCAAGACACCCATGAAAGCACACACACACACTACCCTCTTCCATAAAATTGATCCAAAACCCATCCACTGAGGGGATCACCACCCGGGGTTACAAGCGCTGTCTGGGAGAGGACACCATAAATAATGTGTTGCCTTTGTAACAGACATAGATACACTCAGGTCTCTGAATAGAAGTTATTATAGGGTTATTATCTAGCGATGTTGGGCAGTGGTAACCGAGCATGTTCCCCTTCTCGTGCCCCTCTGTGTAACACCCTAGGGTTCCTGCAGAAGAACAACAGTCTCGGGGAGGAAGGCCGGCTCGCAGGCTCACTCTCAGAACGCCAGAAGAACCTGTATTCCTGTGACAACAGCGACCGGGATGCCCGTTTCCGTCGCACTGAGACCGATTTTTCCAACATGTTCGCGAGAGGTGAGAGATAACGAGTTCATTCTTGCTATACTTTTAATTTAACCCTACACGTTATTTTTCTAATTCTTACATGTTCTAACATGTAGTGAACCGTAGCCTAGGCCTATATTTATAGGCCTTCTTCTGTAAAAGGGCGTCCAGCCTCTACTTTCGATTTTCTTTTTGTTTTGTAAATGCTTTTTCCGTAATTCTTCTAGACTTACTTCCCGCCAAAAACGGAGAAGAGGCGACTATGCAGTTCTTGTTGGAACTTGTGGGCATCCTCACCAACTACGTCAGGAAGACGTTTGACCGTTCCACCAAGGTTCTGGACTTCCACCACCCTCACCAGCTGCTCGAGGGCATGGAGGGATTCAACCTCGAGCTCTCTGACCAGCCAGAGTCCCTCGAGCAGATTCTCGTGGACTGCAGGGACACGCTCAAGTACGGCGTGCGAACAGGTAGATTACTATACTGGCCACACCTAAATTACATGAAACAGGATACAGCTTTAAACCAGACGTTTCCTTTTCATGTTTTCATGACAGTTTGTGTGCATTAATTACGTTTCAAATCTTTGCATTTCTTATATTTCCAATTGTGCAATTTCTTCCTTAGTTCTTCCTTTGAGCAGTTTAAATGAGTGTGAAAAAAAGAAGTAAAAGTCTCACCAAGCCAGGCAGACTAAAATCTTTTACCATTGGAAAAAGCATTAGCCTATACATTTAATTAAGATAGGCTTTTGTTTCTCTCCTTCCTTAATAGGAAATTACATGAGAAAGAAACAAAGACGTTTCATTCTGCTTTTTTAGGATACATTCCAATCCAAAACAACCAATATTGCAGTTGGCTTAAATGGTTAGCTTAGTCCACATGAAACTTCACCAACCGGTAGGTCTATTGACTACAAACATTTCCATGTTGTTTAGGCTTTCTAAAAATGTTTAACGCACCTTTGTATATTTTTTTTTAGATATGAACATTTCTTCAGACGTTATTGGGATACAGTTTGTGTTCTCTTTATCACAGTGATCTGCTCGTGTTCACAACACTTGAGCAAAATGGAATGCTACACAAAACCATTTAAGCATAAGCGGTTCCCTTGATCAGTAACATCCAATCACAATGACGGGTGATTGTATGTACCCCTGGTAATTCTCCTTCCTTGATTTTATTAAACCAAGTACCGCCCGCGGGGACGCAAGCCTGCGTGGGATTTTACAAGCCGTTAGGAACGACAACAGTCAAACTGTCCTTTGGGTTTACTTCCTAAAGACCTCTAACTCAATTCATTGGACATTTACACACAAAGTGACGATAGTTTAAAAAACATTGTCGCACGATTTACGAGTTTGTCTGAATCAATTAGCCTATGGCAGTGGAGTCTCATGCCTTCATTCTAATGACGCTATCACGGGCGCTGTCCACGGTGCTGAAATATAGCCTATCACGCGGGAGCAAATCCACTTCGCTTTCGTATCTCTGATATTGCGCTCTTTAGTTAGTTAGTCAGTCCGTTCGTCTAGGGGGCTACATGACATAAATACAATTTTAGTAGCCTAGTGATGTTTGTTGTTGTTGAATTTAATTCAAACATAACGTCAAGCTCTGTGAGCATCTAGGCTAGCCTACTCTAAATGTCATGTAACCTTGTTATCAGTGGATAAGTGTCCCCATCTAGTACCTCGAAGGCAAATGTTCCACTGCATCTCAGGTCCCAATGGGAATACAGCAAAGAGTGAATGTGGGAGTTTCAGAAAATAACGTGTCTGAGTTCATATCAAATGGTTTGTTTTCATTACAGGAAAGAACACACACTGTTTCAACCCTTGTAGTAGATGTGTGTTTTTACAAGGTTATAGAAACCTTGCAGGCAAATATCCCAGTATGTTTAATTTTCATTTGTAAAGTCCCATTCAGATAGAATCTCTTATCTCTGTCCCAGGTCATCCACGGTTCTTCAACCAGCTGTCTACGGGGCTGGACATCATTGGGCTGGCTGGGGAGTGGCTCACCTCCACAGCCAACACCAACATGTGAGTCATACACTGCTGTTTTTGTGTGCCTAAAGGTCTGTCGACATCACTGTGCTGACTAGCCGACATTTTCAGGATTCTTGTTGGTATAACGATTCAGTCGGAAAGGGAATATGAGGATTATAGTTTGCGAGAAAGCCCCAGTGGGTTGTTGTTGGTATAACGATACAGTCGGAAAGGGAATATGAGGATTATAGTTTGCGAGAAAGCCCCAGTGGGTTGTTGTTGGTATAACGATACAGTCGGAAAGGGAATATGAGGATTATAGTTTGCGAGAAAGCCCCAGTGGGTTGTTGTTGGTATAACGATACAGTCGGAAAGGGAATATGAGGATTATAGTTTGCGAGAAAGCCCCAGTGGGTTGTTGTTGACATTTCAAGGATTTACGCCATGTAGTAAAAATAGAATCAAATCATTAGTTCTCAATTAGTGTGGCTCTCCTCATATCTGCTCAGTTACAGTACCTTGGGGTTGAATGAAGGCCAAGGCCTTTGATTGGCTAGGTTAGAGAGGTTTAAGATGGCGGTCATATCGGCTTGTTATATAAAATGTTTGTTTTTTCATGTGACTGCTGTTCGCACTGTACCAACTGTGTATTGAACAGCAGCCCTGAATACCAAACATCTCGGAAAACACGCACACACCTACACACACACTCATGCACACACACACACATACACACATGCCCCATGGGCTGGTTAGATTGTATATTGATCAGAGCTCAGTGTCATGGTGGTCTAGTCTGATAGAGGTTATGAAGCCCTGCAAAGCTAAACAACACCAGATACAGGACACATCATACAGGACACATCATACAGGAGCGTGAGTGCGTGTGTGTGTGTGTGTGTGTGTGTGTGTGTGTGTGCGTGCGTGCGTGCGTGTGTGTGTGTGTGCACAAATGAATAACAACAACACAAAACATGACTATCTATGAGAGACTAAATGAATAACAACAAAAATACAGGACTATCTATGAGAGACCACATGAATAACAACAACAATACAGGACTATTTATGAGAGACCACATGAATAACAACAACAATATAGGACTATATATGAGAGACCTAATGACTGCCTCACCTGGTTCACCAACTACTTTGCATACAGAGTTCAGTGTGTCAAATCAGAGGGCCTGTTGTCCGGACATCTGGCAGTCTCTATGGGGGTACCACAGGGTTCAATTCTCTGGCCGACTCTTTTCTCTGTATATAGATCAATGATGTCGCTCTTTCTCCGGGCGATTCCCTGATCCACCTCTATGCAGACGACACCATTCTGTATGCTTCTGGCCCTTCCTTGGACACTGTGCTAACTAACCTCCAAACAAGCTTCAATACCATAAAATACTCCTTCTATGGCCTCCAACTGCTCTTGAACGCTAGTAAAACCAAATGAATGCTTTTCAACCATTCGCTGCCCGCACGCGCCCGCCCGACTAGCATCACCACCCTGGATGGTTACAACCTAGAATCTTTGGACAACTATAAATACCTAGGTGTCTGGTTAGACTGTAAACTCTCCTTCCAGTCTCATATTAAACATCTCCAGTTCCATCATTTTTGTTACCAAATCACCTTATACCATGCGTGCGTGCGTGCGTGCGTGCGTGCGTGTGTGTGTGTGTGTGTGTGTGCGTGTTATCTGAGATGTATAGTATAGGCTACATAGGCTATGGCTATGGAATGGGCCTACCATTGCAATTGTGACATTGGCTACTACAACATACATATTAGCCATAGCCTTGACACTTAATATCACCAGTATTACAATAAGTGCTCTATAAAGTGAAAGCATTATTACTACTCACCAATGTGTAAGCGAGGACTATTAGAATCATGCCACTTCACATGCGCATTGATTCTGTCTGCAGTTCTCTGCCAGGCTCTGCCAGACTCCCTCTCTGGCTTTTGCGATGACGGATGTATGACTTTTTTTAGTAAATGGAACATATCTTATATTTTGTTCAAATTGTTTCTTGTTCTAGAGTAGTGAAATGTTGGTCTCTTTCTTTTGACTCCATATCTATCGTTTTCTCCGTCATCGACATGTGGACCTTTTTGAATGTTGCGTGCTCGCGCCAGTTGTCAGATCAACCAATCTGCGCTTCTCTTAGTCTAATAGCTTAAAGGGGAAGCAACCGTTCTGGAACCAATAAATCCTGGACTCCCTCACGTGGTTAAGACAAGCCGGATATGTTCAGGAAATCCTGAATTTGTTAAATCATCTTTCTGGAATACTCCTCTGGACTACAAGAAAGACCATAACAACACAGGAAGAGAGGAAAAATGTGTAAATAACACAAGACAGGACTATGAGAGACCAAATGAATAACAACAACACAAAACATGACTATCTATGAGAGACCAAATGAATAACAACAACACAAAACATGACTATCTATGAGAGACCAAATTAATAACAACAAGAAGACAGGACTATGAGAGACCAAATGAATAACAACAACACAAAATATGACTATCTATGAGAGACCAAATTAATAACAACAAGAAGACAGGACTATGAGAGACCAAATGAATAACAACAACACAAAACATGACTATCTATGAGAGACCAAATGAATAACAACAACACAAAACATGACTATCTATGAGAGACCAAATGAATAACAACAACACAAAACATGACTATCTATGAGAGACCAAATTAATAACAACAAGAAGACAGGACTATGAGAGACCAAATGAATAACAACAACACAAAACATGACTATCTATGAGAGACCAAATGAATAACAACAACAATACAGGACTATCTATGAGAGACCAAATGAATAACAACAACACAAAACATGACTATCTATGAGAGACCAAATTAATAACAACAAGAAGACAGGACTATGAGAGACCAAATGAATAACAACAACACAAAACATGACTATCTATGAGAGACCAAATGAATAACAACAACACAAAATATGACTATCTATGAGAGACCAAATGAATAACAACAACACAAAACATGACTATCTATGAGAGACCAAATTAATAACAACAAGAAGACAGGACTATGAGAGACCAAATGAATAACAACAACACAAAATATGACTATCTATGAGAGACCAAATTAATAACAACAAGAAGACAGGACTATGAGAGACCAAATGAATAACAACAACACAAAACATGACTATCTATGAGAGACCAAATGAATAACAACAACACAAAACATGACTATCTATGAGAGACCAAATGAATAACAACAACACAAAACATGACTATCTATGAGAGACCAAATTAATAACAACAAGAAGACAGGACTATGAGAGACCAAATGAATAACAACAACACAAAACATGACTATCTATGAGAGACCAAATGAATAACAACAACAATACATGTCATGCTGGTAAAAGAGGACCCAAAAGCGACTTAACAGAAGCAGAGTTTAATAATGTTCAAAACGGAATAACTGACATCCTCTAGATTTGTAGAGGGGAAAACAACTGGAGACACAGGGCCACAGACTGTCTGATGAAGGCACAAAACACGACAGAACAGGGTGATACACAAGGCGACAGGACAGGGGAATCACAGCATGGACAATATAAGGAACCGACGGAACAGGAACGGAGAATAAATAGGGAACACCTGAACTCTAAATGATGATTAGGGAATAGGAACAGCACGCAGCGTCGAGAGAGTGATGAAGGCAGCAAAACACGAATAGCAGAACAGGGTGATACACGCCTCCTCACGGCAAAAAACACGACAGGACTGGCGAAGACGCAATCACAGCATGGAATATACACCTCACCCTCCTCCATGACCCGCAGAACTCCCTCCAAAACTGTAGCGTGAATTGCGGAGCGGCGTCTAACGGGAGGCCATGAATTCTGTCTCCTTAGCGAGGGAATGAAATGTGCCGAGTAGAGCGACAACCGTCAGAATCACAGTCTTCCCCGCAGACAAAGGCAGACCGGTAAGTCTAAGGCAATGTGAGACCATGGTCCGGTCTGAGGCACCCGACTTACAGGGGAAAGGATCGGGAACAGGTTGGCAGAGTGAGCCCATGATTAGGGAAGAACAGCCAGACGACAGAGAAACAGAGTGAGAGAGGGAAGAGAGAGGGTAGAACCAAACAAGACCACAAGCGAATAGCATGGGGAGCACAGGGACAAGACATGACAATAAATGACAAACATGACAGTGAGTGCTTGGCGGCAACGGAGGAAATCATCGATAACCTGTCTTTCAATAACCCTCCCAATCCACAGGACTGTTAACATGTCCATAATTTTATGTACCAACACAAGGACCCACGGGGTGCGAAGAAAGGAAGGAGACATGGAAGACAGGATGGACGCCGAAGATGTCGGGATCAGATTGAGACCTGGGAGACACGGAACGGAGAAGAACGGAGTCAAACAGAAGCTGTCGTAAGAGGAAGGGAGTAACTCTCTGGCCGCAACAATCAGGACTCTTAATTGGTGCTCTTCTGTGCCCTGTAACGGCAAAGTGCAGACCTCACCCTCCTCCAGGTGCGCTCACAACGTTGGACAAATGAGCGGAGGGAACGCTGGACTCGGCAAGCTGGGATGAGAACAGAGGAGGCTGGTAACCCAGAACTCTGAAACGGAGATAACCCGGTAGCAGACGAAGGAACGAGCGTATTCTGCCCAGGGGAGCTGTTCTGCCCAAGACGCAGGGTTTCTGAAAGAAAGGCTGCGTAGTATGCGCATCGTCTGATTGGCCCTCTCTGCTTGACCGTTAGACTGGGGATGAAACCCGGAAGAGAGACTGACGGACGCACCAATCAAACGACAGAACTCCCTCCAAAACTGTGACGTATTGCGGACCTCTGTCTGAAACGGCGTCTAACGGGAGGCCATGAATTCTGAATACATTCTCAATAATGATTTGTGCCGTCTCCTTAGCGGAAGGAAGTTTAGCGAGGGGAATGAAATGTGCCGCCTTAGAGAACCTATCGACAACCGTCAGAATCACAGTCTTCCCCGCAGACAAAGGCAGACCGGTAATGAAGTCTAAGGCAATGTGAGACCATGGTCGAGAAGGAATGGGGCGGTCTGAGACGACCGGCAGGAGGAGAGTTACCCGACTTAGTCTGCGCGCAGTCCGAACAGGCAGCCACGAAACGGCGCGTGTCACGCTCCTGAGTCGGCCACCAAAAGCGCTGGCGAATAGACGCAAGAGTGCCTCGAACACCGGGATGACAGAGTGAGCCCACTGAAGAACAGCCAGACGAGTGGAAACAGGAACGAAAAGGAGGTTACTAGGACAAGCGCGGCGACGCAGTGTGCGTGATAACCTGTCTTTCAATTCCCCAGACTGTTAACCCGACAACACGCCCATAAGGAAGAATCCCCTCGGGATCAGTAGAAGCCACAGAAGAACTAAACAGACGGGATAAGGCATCAGGCTTGGTGTTCTTGCTACCCGCTGCGAAAAACAGATGAGCCGGGCATTAAGTCGTTTGGCAGACGGATGAACAGCCAAACGACGAGTCGCCCCCTCCAACCACTGACGGTTAAAATAGTTGCGCTCAGATAAGAAAAATAAGCGCAAGGATGAACCTTATCGTCAGACTGGAAGCGCTGGGATAGAATGGCTCCCACGCCTACCTCTGAAGCGTCAACCTCGACAATGAATTGTCTAGTGACGTCAGGAGTAACGAGGATAGGAGCGGACGTAAAACGTTCTTTTAGAAGATCAAAAGCTCCCTGGGCGGAACCGGACCTCCAGAACCCAGGGTTAATAACCCACCTTGCTACTCCGGGCAGCCCACTGAGTGCCGCTCCTTTCTCACGCAGTGTGAGATTGTGTTCTCTCTCCAACCCCACACATACTCTAGAGAGAGAGCTCGGGTTGCTTACGTCATTTCACTCCTTACTGGCCGGGCTCGAGAATGGGGCACAGCTATCTGGGAGGCAAGGGCTGATTGCTCTAACAGATTCCAGAACTTTAAAGAGGAGATGATTCGGGTTTTTGACCGTTCAGTTTTTGGTGAGGAGGCTTCTAGGGCCCTGGCTTCCTTATGCCAAGGTGAACGGTCCATAACGGATTATTCCATTGAGTTTCGCACTCTTGCTGCCTCTAGTGAGTGGAACGAGCCGGCGCTGCTCGCTCGTTTTCTGGAGGGACTCCACGCAGCGGTTAAGGATGAGATTCTTTCCCGGGAGGTTCCTTCAGATGTGGACTCTTTGATTGCTCTCGCCATCCGCATAGAACGACGGGTAGATCTTCGTCACCGGGCTCGTGGAAGAGAGCTCGCATCAACGGTGTTTCCCTGCTCCGCATCGCAACCATCTCCCTCCTCTGGCTTTGAGACTGAGCCCATGCAGCTGGGAGGGATTCGCATCTCGAATAAGGAGAGGGAACAGAGGATCACCAACCGCCTGTGCCTCTATTGCGGAGTTGCTGGACATTTTGTTATTTCATGTCCAGTAAGAGGCCAGAGCCCATCAGTAAGCGGAGGGCTACTGGTGAGCGCTACTACTCAGGTCCCTTCATCTAGATCTTGTACTACTATGTCGGTCCATCTACGCTGGACCGGTTCGGGTGCTACATGCAGTGCTTTGATTGACTCTGGGGCTGAGGGTTGTTTCATGGACGAAGCATGGGCTCGGAAACATAACATTCCTTTCAGACCGTTAGACAGGCCTACGCCCATGTTTGCCTTAGATGGTAGTCATCTTCCCAGTATCAAGTTTGAGACACTACCTTTAACTCTCACAGTATCTGGTAACCACAGTGAGACTATGTCTTTTTTGATTTTCCGTTCACCGTTTACACCTGTTGTTTTGGGTCACCCCTGGCTTGTATGTCATAATCCTTCTATTAATTGGTCTAGTAATTCTATCCTATCCTGGAACGTTTCTTGTCATGTGAAGTGTTTAATGTCTGCCATCCCTCCCATTTCTTCTGTCCCTACTTCTCAGGAGGAGCCTGGCGATTTGACAGGAGTGCCGGAGGAATATCATGATCTGCGCACGGTCTTCAGTCGGTCCCGAGCCAACTCCCTTCCTCCTCACCGGTCGTATGATTGTAGTATTGATCTCCTTCCGGGGACCACTCCTCCTCGAGGTAGACTATACTCTCTGTCGGCTCCCGAACGTAAGGCTCTCGAGGATTATTTGTCTGTGTCTCTTGACGCCGGCACCATAGTGCCTTCTTCCTCTCCGGCCGGGGCGGGGTTCTTTTTGTTAAGAAGAAGGACGGTACTCTGCGCCCCTGCGTGATTATCGAGGGCTGAATGACATAACGGTTAAGAATCGTTATCCGCTTCCCCTTATGTCATCAGCCTTCGAGATTCTGCAGGGAGCCAGGTGCTTTACTAAGTTGGACCTTCGTAACGCTTACCATCTCGTGCGCATCAGAGAGGGGGACGAGTGGAAAACGGCGTTTAATACTCCGTTAGGGCATTTTGAGTACCGGGTTCTGCCGTTCGGTCTCGCCAATGCGCCAGCTGTTTTTCAGGCATTAGTTAATGATGTTCTGAGAGACATGCTGAACATTTTTGTTTTTGTCTATCTTGACGATATCCTGATTTTTTCTCCGTCACTCGAGATTCATGTTCAGCACGTTCGACGTGTTCTACAGCGCCTTTTAGAGAATTGTCTCTACGTAAAGGCTGAGAAGTGCTCTTTTCATGTCTCCTCCGTTACTTTTCTCGGTTCTGTTATTTCCGCTGAAGGCATTCAGATGGATTCCGCTAAGGTCCAAGCTGTCAGTGATTGGCCCGTTCCAAGGTCACGTGTCGAGTTGCAGCGCTTTTTAGGTTTCGCTAATTTCTATCGGCGTTTCATTCGTAATTTCGGTCAAGTTGCTGCCCCTCTCACAGCTCTTACTTCTGTCAAGACGTGTTTTAAGTGGTCGGTTCCTTCTGTCATGCTGGTAAAAGAGGACCCAAAAGCGACTTAACAGAAGCAGAGTTTAATAATGTTCAAAACGGAATAACTGACATCCTCTAGATTTGTAGAGGGGAAAACAACTGGAGAAGCGGCCACAGACTGCAGGTCGCTTCGGGTAGGCGCAGGCCGTAGTCGACTGAGACACCTGCTCACACGCAGCGTCTGATGAAGGCACAAAACACGACAGAACAGGGTGATACACAATCACGGCAAAAAACACGACAGGACAGGGCGAAACGCAATCACAGCATGGAATATACAATATAAGGAACCGACGGAACAGGAACGGATTACAAAGGAATAAATAGGGAATCTAATCAGGGGAAAGGATCGGGAACAGGTGTGGGAAGACTAAATGATGATTAGGGGAATAGGAACAGCTGGGAGCAGGAACGGAACGACAGAGAGAAGAGAGAGCGAGAGAGTGAGAGAGGGAGGGGGAGAGAGAGGGATAGAACCAAACAAGACCAGCAGAGGGAAACGAATAGCATGGGGAGCACAGGGACAAGACATGACAATAAATGACAAACATGACAATACAGGACTATCTATGAGAGACCAAATGAATAACAACAACACAAAACATGACTATCTATGAGAGACCAAATTAATAACAACAAGAAGACAGGACTATGAGAGACCAAATGAATAACAACAACACAAAACATGACTATCTATGAGAGACTAAATGAATAACAACAACAATACAGGACTATCTATGAGAGACCAAATGAATAACAACAACACAAAACATGACTATCTATGAGAGACTAAATGAATAACAACAAAAATACAGGACTATCTATGAGAGACCACATAAATAACAACAACAATACAGGACTATCTATGAGAGACCACATGAATAACAACAACAATATAGGACTATCTATGAGAGACCTAATGACTGCCTCACCTGGTTCACCAACTACTTTGCAGACAGAGTTCAGTGTGTCAAATCAGAGGGCCTGTTGTCCGGACATCTGGCAGTCTCTATGGGGGTACCACAGGGTTCAATTCTCTGGCCGACTCTTTTCTCTGTATATAGATCAATGATGTCGCTCTTTCTCCGGGCGATTCCCTAATCCACCTCTACGCAGACGACACCATTCTGTATGCTTCTGGCCCTTCCTTGGACACTGTGCTAACTAACCTCCAAACAAGCTTCAATACCATAAAATACTCCTTCTATGGCCTCCAACTGCTCTTGAACGCTAGTAAAACCAAATGAATGCTTTTCAACCATTCGCTGCCCGCACGCGCCCGCCCGACTAGCATCACCACCCTGGATGGTTACAACCTAGAATCTTTGGACAACTATAAATACCTAGGTGTCTGGTTAGACTGTAAACTCTCCTTCCAGTCTCATATTAAACATCTCCAGTTCCATCATTTTTGTTACCAAATCACCTTATACCACCCACCACTGCTACCTGTATGCTCTTGGTCATTGTATTTTGTGTTTTCGTTATATATTTGTTCAGGCCAGGGTGTGACATGGGTTTATTGTGTTGTTGTATTGGGTTTTTTGTAGGCATTGGGATTGTGGTTGATTAGGGGTGTGTCTAGTTTAGGCTTGGATGCCTGAGGTGGTTCTCAATCAGAGTCAGGTGATTCTTGTTGCCTCTGATGGGGAACCGTATTTAGGTAGCCTGGGTTTCACTGTGTATTTCGTGGGTGATTGTTCCTGTCTCTGTGTAGTGTTCACCAGATAGGCTGTAATTAGGTTTTCGCGTTCCGTTTGTTGTTTCGTATTTGTATAAGTTATTTCATGTATCGCGATTCATTTATTAAAGACATGAGTAACCACCACGCTGCATTTCGGTCCGACTCTCTTTCGACGAACGAACGCCGTTACACTAGTCGGCTGGCCCTTGATACATATTCGTCGCCAGACCCACTGGCTCCAGGTCATCCATAAGTTCTGCCTTATCTCAGTTCACTAGTCACGATAACAACACCCACCCGTAGCACACATTCCAGCAGGTATATCTCACTGGTCATCCCCAAAGCCAACACCTCATTTGGCTGCCTTTCCTTCCAGTTCTCTGCTGCCCGTGACTGGAACGAATTGCAAAAATCGCTGAAGTTGGAGACTTTCATTTCCCTCACCAACTTTAAACATCAGCTATCTGAGCAGCTAACCGATCGCTGCAGCTGTACATAGTCCATCTGTAAATAGCCCACCCAATCTACCTACCTCATCCCCATACTGTTTTAATTTACTTTAATGCTATTTTGCACACCAGTATCTCCACCAGTATCTCTACTTGCACATCATCATCATCATCATCATCATTTATCACTCCAGTGTTAATCTGCTAAATTGTAATTATTCGCTCCTAGGGCCTATTTATTGCCTACCTCCTCATGCCTTTTGCACACACTGTATATAGACTTTGTTTTTTTCTACTGTGTTATTGACTTGTTTATTGTGTTATTGACTTGTTTATTGTTTATTCCATGTGTAACTCTGTGTTGTTGTCTGTGTCACACTGCTTTGCTTTATCTTGGCCAGGTCGCAGTTGTAAATGAGAACTTGTTCTCTACTTGCCTACCTGCTTATTATCTTGGCCAGGTCGCAGTTGTAAATGAGAACTTGTTCTCAACTCGCCTATCTGGTTAAATAAAGGTGAAATAAAAAACTAAAAAAGACCAAATGAATAACAACAACAATGCAGGGCTATCTATGAGAGACCTAATGAATAACAACAACAATGCAGGGCTATCTATGAGAGACCACATGAATAACAACAACACAAGACAGGACTATCTATGAGAGACCTAATGAATAACAACAACAATGCAGGACTATCTATGAGAGACCACATGAATAACGACAACACAAGACAGGACTATCTATGAGAGACCAAATGAATAACAACAACAATGCAGAACTATCTATGAGAGACCACATGAATAACAACAACACAAGACAGGACTATCTATGAGAGACCTAATGAATAACAACAACAATGCAGGACTATCTATGAGAGACCAAATGAATAACAACAACAATGCAGGACTATCTATGAGAGACCAAATGAATAACAACAACCATGCAGGACTATCTATGAGAGACAACATGAATAACAACAACACAAGACAGGACTATCTATGAGAGACAACATGAGTATCAACAACACAAGACAGGACTATTTATGAGAGACCTAATGAATAACAACAACAATGCAGGACTATCTATGAGAGACCACATGAATAACAACAACAATGCAGGACTATCTATGAGAGACCTAATGAATAACAACAACAATGCAGGACTATCTATGAGAGACAACATGAATAACAACAACAATGCAGGGCTATCTATGAGAGACCAAATGAATAACAACAACAATGCAGGGCTATCTATGAGAGACCTAATGAATAACAACAACAATGCAGGGCTATCTATGAGAGACCAACTGAATAACAACAACAATGCAGGGCTATCTATGAGAGACCTAATGAATAACAACAACAATGCTGGGCTATCTATGAGAGACCTAATGAATAACAACAACAATGCAGGGCTATCTATGAGAGACCAAATGAATAACAACAGCAATGCAGGGCTATCTATGAGAGACCAAATGAATAACAACAACAATGCAGGACTATCTATGAGAGACAACATGAATAACAACAACACAAGACAGGACTATCTATGAGAGACAACATGAATAACAACAAGACAGGACTATCTATGAGAGACCAGATGAGTATCAACAACACAAGACAGGCCTATTTATGAGAGACCTAATGAATAACAACAACAATGCAGGGCTATCTATGAGAGACAACACGAATAACAACAACACAAGACAGGACTATCTATGAGAGACCAGATGAGTATCAACAACACAAGACAGGACTATTTATGAGAGACCAAATGAATAACAACAACACAAGACATGACTACTTATGAGAGACCAAAATGAATAACAAGCAGAAAACTTAAGCGTGCATAACTATACCCCCCCCCCCCCCCCCGAGTTGGATGGGTTCCACTGGTATACAGCAATCTTTAAAAGCTTCTTACATTTAGGTCTTCTATCCGCTGACAGCTGCAATTCTTGTTCATCTAAGTGCACTGTCCCATTTACAGTAGCTGTTACAGTGAAAACATGCCATGCAGTTGTTTGAGGACGGCGCCCCAGATCCAAATACTTTTCCACCGGCACAGGTTTCATACATTCACATATAAAGATTAAATATGAACTTACTTTTTGAAAATCCTCCTCTGATTTGTCATCCAAAGGGTCCCAGAGATAACATATAGTGTCGTTTTGTTAGATAAAATCCTTTTTTATATCCCAAAAACTCTGTATAGTTGGCGCCATAAATTTGAGTAGTCCACTCGTTCAACTTGCAGAGAAAGGAATCCGAAAAGCTACGCCTAAACTTTGTTTCAACAAGTCAAAATACATTTGCATTCACTCCTCAGACACACTAAAATGTAATCAAACTATAATATTTATTACGGAAATAAGTATGTTCAATAGGAAACTATTGTGTCCACATACAAAAACTCATATTTTTTATTAGTTTTTGAAGTTGCAGGCCTGAAACTTTGAACATAGACTGCTGACACCCTGTGGAAGGGACCTATTTTACAATATGAACTTTCTCATTTCTAATAGGATGTCCTCTCAACAAAATTTTTTTAATCAATTCAGGTTGGTTTTTCTTTGGAAAAAAAAGCTACATTTTAGTCTCATCTGACCAGAGTACCTTCTTCCATATGTTTGGGGAGTCTCCCACCAGTCTCCCACCAGTCTCCCACCAGTCTCCCACATGCCTTTTGGCCAACACCAAACGTGTTGGCTTCTTTTTTTCTGGCCAGTCTTCCGTAAAGCCCAGCTCTGTAAAGCCCAGCCCTATGGACAGATACTCCATTCTCTTCTGTGGAGCTTTGCAGCTCCTTCAGGGTTATCTTTGGTCTCTTTGTTGCCTCTCTGAATAACGCCCTCCCTGCCTGGTCCATGAGTTTTGGTGGGCGGCCTTTTCTTGGCAGGTTTGTTGTGGTGAAATATTCTTTCAATTTTTTTAATAATGGATTTAATGGTGCTCCGTGGGATGTTCAAAGTTTCTGATATTTTTTTATAACCCAACCCTGATCTGTACTTCTCCCCAACTTTGTCCCTGACCTGTTTGGAGAGCTCCTTGGTCTTCATAGTGCCGCTTGCTTGGTGGTGCCCCTTGCTTAGTGGTATTGCAGACTCTGGGGTCTTTCAGAACAGGTGTATACATAATGAGATCATGTGACAGATCATGTGACACATAGATTGCACACAGGTGGACTTTATTTAACTAATTATGTGAATTCTGAAGGTAATTCGTTGCACCAGATCTTATTTAGGGGCTATATAGCAAAGGGGGTGAATACATATGGGTGAATACATATGGGTGAATACATATGGGTGAATACATAGGCACGCACCACTTTTCAGTTTTACATTTCTACATTTTCTTTGAAACAAGTTTTTTTTTCTCACTTCACCAATTTGGACTATTTTGTGTGTCCATTACATGAAATACACATAACATTTCATTTAAATTACAGGTTGTAATGCAACAACATAAGAAAAATGCCAAGGGGTTGAATACTTTTGCAAGGCACTGTACATGACTACAAGAGAGATCCCAGACAATCCAGTGTCACAACACATGGTTATGAGAGACCAGACATGTTACAGTTTTTCTCAATTGCTAAAACACTAAACCCCATTGGCTGAACAAAGTTCTCAGTTGCCTGGACTCATTTAGCTAATTATGCAGTCTGTTGTCAATACCTTAAACCATTTCACATGATAAAACACAATTTGCAGATCTCACTTAGACTTTACAGCAAAACTCTAAACATATTCTCATTCTCAAAACACATTCTGCACTCTAATGCACATGTCATCCATACTGGTAAACACAAGTGGCAACAATCAAATACAAATAGAGAACATATGTCATTGATTGAACACAACCACTCAAAACTGATTTAACCTGTTTCAAATGATGCGACACCAATATAAGCCAGTTCAGAGAGCAAACAGGTTGTTGAAGGTGGGAAGGAGAAAGTCTGAGAATGGATACTGTAGTACAGTGTATTGTAGGCTGTATACTGTACAAAGGATGAATTGTATGGCCCTGAACATTGTGCTTTCCATTTTTTAACAGTACTGACGGCTCAATATATTTTGACTGGTTGCAGGTTCATATCAACAAAGAACAAGATTTACAGTATCACAGACACAAAAGACAAGTTTGTGAGATGCAGGGTACAGTACTGTAAAAATAGGGGTACAAGGAGGAGGAAGAACAAAAAACAAAATTGCAAAGAGCAAAGCAGAGTAGTAATTTCTGATCAATTTTCAGCTACTATGATAGAACATGTTTTCGTTCATCAAAAGACAATGACGGAAAAATATGATTTTCTTTTAGATAAGAAAATGTTCTTCTCCCTGAGAATTGTATGTTTTGAACAATGTGTTTTCTATTTTTCGGTGTATTGTTTACTGACTGCTTGAGAGTGTATATCATTTTGATCAAATCAAATCAAATGTATTTATATAGCCCTTCGTACATCAACTGATATCTCAAAGTGCTGTACAGGAACCCAGCCTAAAACCCCAAACAGCAAGCAATGCAGGTGTAGAAGCACGGTGGCTAGGAAAAACTCCCTAGAAAGGCCAAAACCTAGGAAGAAACCTAGAGAGGAACCAGGCTATGTGGGGTGGCCAGTCCTCTTCTGGCTGTGCCGGGTGGAGATTATAACAGAACATGGCCAAGATGTTCAAATGTTCATAAATGACCAGCATGGTCCAATAATAATAAGGCAGAACAGTTGAAACTGGAGCAGCAGCACGGCCAGGTGGACAAGGGACAGCAAGGAGTCATCATGTCAGGTAGTCCTGAGGCATGG